>NC_050596.1:21865000-22165000 GCF_013368585.1 Megalops cyprinoides
CACTGACAACAGACATCACATTCAGACCATCATGCAAAGCCACATAACATACAAACAGCAGCAAAAGAGATTTTCAAAGACTGATGCTTATCACATTAGTCCACCAGTGATTCAGAACTAAACCTAAATGAATGTCTCATTAATGCTGTTTACAAAGAAAAAAAAAAACAGAAAAGTACATAGAAAAACGATGCCTAAAACATGGTGCTTATCAAGTTTCATAAATGTCTTAGCAGACAAATAACAGGCCAATTCCTTAGCTTCCAGAAAGTGCCTGCCACACAAAATGACATGCAAATTAGTATGCATATAATATTCTGCCAGTGAATAAGTGGGTAATAAAGGCTCAGAAACCCCTTTTTGTATGAAAGTGTTAATACTTCAACAATGCCACTTTCAGTGGTTTACGTAAAAGGCTGAGAAGGAATAATACTCTCCGCGAGGTCTTTGATCTCATGTTCGAAAGGGGAGGAAACTGAAATTTTCTACAGATTAGGGTTTCAAAGCAGCAGTGACTGAGAACTGACTTTTTAAATTGAGCAAGTCAAGTGTCCTCGTTCACCATAAAGTATTGGCTTTGTATTAAAGCTTATCATTTCAGAAATTCACTCTGAAAGAAATACAACTAATTATTCATATACATATCCAAAAATATGTGCTAATTTCTCTAGTTTGTTCAGAGTTGAGCAATGCAGCAATGTAATGTCCACATTACACACACTGATGAAAGGTATTGCTGTCTTAATATTCATTTTTGATGTCAAATCAGAACCTTGCCAAGTACTATAATGGGCTATAAAGCAATTTTGTTTAAGTATGAATCATCCAC
The DNA here is from genome assembly GCF_013368585.1 of Megalops cyprinoides. Taxonomy (NCBI): domain Eukaryota; kingdom Metazoa; phylum Chordata; class Actinopteri; order Elopiformes; family Megalopidae; genus Megalops; species Megalops cyprinoides. The sequence goes on from NC_050596.1 coordinate 21,865,830, forward strand.
CACTACACCAAAACCACAGACCTTCTCAGTAGAAAAAAAGACAAATTTGTCTTTGCAAGCAGGCCAGTCAGCAAAAATGACCTTTAAATTCACCTCCATTACGCTTGATAAAACTGTTCCTAGACTGTGACATCACTTTATTTGAACGTAATTTCATGACTGTGCAATGTTACTGAACATCGCCTGCATGCCATCAGCAAATTCAAATCTCTTCAGACAGACAGAAATGATCTCTGAACACAGACATTCCCTCAATTTTTGCCAAGCAAAAATGAAGACCACAGTCACTCTGGATGCCGCTCATCTTAAATCACAGTTCTGTGCTTGAAAGTGCACAAATCATAAACATAAACCCTGTTAAATCATAAATTGAACATGACTTTGCTTGGAGGCTCTGAGAGACAGAACAGCAGTCCAATTTGAACATATTGCAATATTTAAAACTGTCAATGTTCAAACACTAAAAAGCAGCAAGAGTGGTTCTATAACCTCTAGAACCCAGGGAACGTGGCTGAACATTTTCACTTAATTATCAAGGGTTTACAAATAACACTGTAAGGGTCATAGGCTTTCTGAGTGCTTGGTACATCCAGCTGAACACTTTCCCTGGAGTATTCACAATAAAATATGAAATTCATTTCTTCTTGTTCCAACAGGACATAAAAGTAAAATGTCAGTGCAACGTTAAATATGCCCTTATACGTAGTTTACCACTATGAGTCAAGAGTCTGTTCAGGCTTTGCAGCTCAAGGGCACAGGGTTAGCAAGTCATATGAATGCTAGGTGGCTTAGCAAGCCCAGTGTTTTCCATCTGAGTCAGAGGGTGACTCATTCATTAGTAAACAAGACCACACCTATGCTGTTGGTCCGTGTCCTAATTTCAAGATATGCTGAAAATATCATACACTTAAACAGTGATAAAACTTTTATTTGCATTCTTATGGTTCCTTTTCTCAGTTAACATCCTCAGCGAAATCACTTGTCAAAGTGACGAGAACCTGTGCTAGCATGTTACCATGGTTCTGCACCACAGAAAAATAATGTAGGCTGCAAGCTTTGTAGGCTGAGAGTGTTTTAGCGGCTGTTCAACACGCACAAGTTAAAGTCTGTACCATATTCCTGAGGGATACAAGTAGCACAAAAATAGGAAACTGTGATGACAGATATACGACCCTACATTTTTGGAGTTGTTTACATGCCTTCGTGATTTGAGCACATTACTAATAAGCCAGAGGAATGTGCATTATACATTTTATGCAGGGCCACTGGTTTAGTGGTAGTTTTATGAACATGTTTATAAATGAGGCCCCTGAAATCCCAAAAACCTAATTACTAAAGAAGTGTCACACCTGACACCTTTGAAATGTGTATCTGCTTGGCCCCTCCTTTCAACGGTACTGGTGGGTTCACTTCGACCTTCTGCCAGAAAAGGAAGTTCCATTGGTAATGTTTCATTTGCCCATCTCAGACCCAAGGAGTTACTGACTAGCTGGTAAACTAGCGCGCATGCACTAGTGAAGTCAAAGTGAAGTCAAGCAGAGTCATCATCAATTTTACAGAACAAATAGTCTTATTTAATAGTATGCGCATTGTGACTCGCGTAACTTCCTAGCCTTCTGGTTCGTTACTACAGAAAACTGGTCCCGAAACAATGTAACTACGCGAACTACCTGACTTCCTAGTCAGCATTGTTGTTATTTCGTGAGGGACAGTGTCCATTTTGTTCATTCTTAGGGTTATGCGCGAAATGTGCAAACAATGATGCGCTGACAGAATGATATACATACGCGGCTAGACCGTAGTTCGCCTGCTGTGCCACTGGATTGACTTTGCTAGCGTTAGCTCAGACTATACGAACTCCACATCCGGGAGCGAACGGAGCGGATAGCTGGCTAGAACTTCTGCTGCAAACCAAGTCATGTCCTGGTTGTGGGTGGCTCAACCGCCAGGCTCACTCAGCCCCAAATAACATGCACGTTGCGGTCGATTTACATACTAATTTGCTGTTGATTTAATTACGTTATGGTCTTGCTTTGAACTGACCCAAGAATGGACGGAACGGGTCAACTGATTGGTGAAACTGACATTCAGTTAACCAGCTAGCTTGTTTAGCTGCCACTGCTAATGTTTCCGAATGTCATATTTGCCATGTGATGGAAACCGAAGCAAATAAAGCCATTTTAGCAACGCAACCGCACTGACTAACTTCACGACTCACAGTACAATCTGCTTGCGTGGGGATGCTTACTCCAATGAGTTTACCCCTTTTGTTAGCTGTATAGTTGGGGGTTTCAAACCCTGATGAAATAATCTTGTCAACCGCTAGCTCGCAAATGCACCATATGCCCACGTGGCTAGCTGAATAAGTCAGCTTTTCCTCTTGCTTAAAGCAATTCGAATCCGTTACAACAAAATAAGACTTAAGCAAATAAGGGCAGTATATTTGTTTTCTTCATTCTGCCAGGACAACGCCGTTTCAAACACTGTCGCTTTGATTTTACACTCACCTCTTCCTGGAGATGTGTCGTCACCGAGATGGCCACCCCTCGCCTCTGTGCGTAGTGACGACATTCTTCCTGTGCAGCGCTTCGTTTTTTTTCACGCACCCGGAGAGGGAGTGTGAGGGTGTCCGCTGTTCTCTCGAGGGAGCACTGAAGATGATAGCTGTGGAAGGGAATTTTCAGAAGCTTATTATTATTATTATTAGTAATAATAATAATAATAATAATAATGGAATATTGGTTATATTGTATTACAGCCATGAACTCTGAAATTGTTTCTTTTTTTTTTACCACATGAAAATTACAAAGGTGTTGAGTAGTTGAAAGTGCTTTGTTTACAAATTTCTTTGTTTAATAAAACTTTTTATGAAATACAGTCCGGCAATCTTTCAAAGAGGAGCTAAGGCATTTTGGGGAGGGGGAGGAGGATGGGGAGAGTCAGGACTCCTGGTGTATTTCCAATATGTTAAACTAAACACTCCATTGCTTATCCGACCTCTTCGACGAGCAACGTGACTGCATCAAATTAAAATTAAATAATAAAAGCGAGCGGAATAATAAAAGCTTAGTAGACCTTCCCACACTATCTCTAACCCCCGTAGACTGGGAGGTTATTGTTGTCTTTGTGCCATTTTACTGGTGGCCCGTTCTCCCGCCGTGCACCTGCTGCATTCATATGCACAAGGTCAAGCAGGCGTGCACTACGGCGGTTGATTCTGGGGGTGGTGGCATTCGGCTACTGCTTCGTAGCAACCTGTTCATGATCTCCAATTTCCAACAAATACTGCGGAACCTTAATATACATTTCTCAAAAGAAAAGCGTTGGTTTCGAAAGGAAATAGAAAAATACAGAACAAAATGTATTTTTTTGTTTAATTTTTGCTTTTATTTTTAAGTAAACAAAATAAATAAAAAATGAGATGAACGTCTTTTATAAGTCAGTGCAGAATTACATTTATCGTGTTTCTTCTGGGTTTTTTGATAGCTCAGAATAATTTATATAAGGTCGTGCGGATGACGTAATCCCTTGAGGAAGTCCGCCCAGCCAAGAGGCTATCTGGAGCTGATGGCAGTTTAGCTGGAGCCAACAACAGCGAACTTCAAAGCGAGGATTTGTAATTAAAACCTTTAAAACAAAGGCGCAAATTCTGAGTAATGTGAAATATAAAGCTATCCCCTCAACCGCGCGTATTGCATAATATTAAAGCGGCAACAAATAATTTATTGCGCATAAGGTCATATATCTTTTTTTTTTTTTTTTTGAAAAGAGTGTGCTGACTTCGTGTGGGGGAGATTTTATGCAAATACAAATGAACCAGGGCTGGTTAAATGTGTTGTATAATCAAAAAACCTGCATTATAAGGTCATTTACAAAACATTTGTGATGCATATTTGTGCATTTAAACAGAGCAAAAACTGAAACTGCTTTAACTCTGAAATGGGCTGACTTGAATAATTTCTCCAAATTCAGAATTACCAGGTCTACCTTTTAAGGAGAGAAAATATGTCCCAGCAACAGAGGCACTTCTGGTGGGGTCAGGCTGTCTTTTTTTCAATCGCTCCATTGGCACTTGATTGAACCACCTGCTCCAGGGCTCTTTCTGATATGCCGCCAGACGGAGCAGCTGGCCACTCTTCTGACGCTCTGATTGGCTAATCCCTACTGGTCACTTGTGCTCTTTCTCCCTGCCTGTCAATGAACATTCTCTCAATTAGTGCCAGGATTGTGCCTCCATCACAGGGGTTGTCCTTCATATGCCCTGAGAATAATATGTCGAGCATATGGGGAATATATACATAATTTTAAATGTGGTCAAAAGTCTACTCAGTCCTGTGCTCCTCCAGGATCCCCCCAAACCACCCTCACCTATTCCAGCAACATCAAACCTGGAAATCATGCATGCAACCTTATGGTCAGAAGGTTAATGCGAAACAGAAGTGTTAATAACACAGAGTCCCCAAATCAACCAGTCAGTTCTAACCTCAATGCAACTTGCTGAGCCCTGTCAAAGTGTTGTAAATGAATGTCACAGTAAATAAGTAGCTTTCATTCCTTCATTGGTTCACATATGTGCAGCAGGTATGTTTTGACCCTAACAGTGGTCTCTAGGCTATTAACTCCAATGTGAAAAAGCATGAACCTCATGGTGCTTTTTCTCTTTTGACATCAAGACATGAATGTGGCAAGGGCAGAGAGGTTTCCCCTTCAACATATCAGAAAGGCCCGAGCAGAGCCAATGGCAACATTAAGTCATATTCATATGTTAGGGTTGGATTTGTTATTGGAAGCAATTGTGGACAGCGGAGCAAACTCTGTATGTGCTCTGAGTCGGTGCACAGGACTGCGATGATTCATCAAAGCACGACTGGCTGCCAAACTAACCAAAAATTCTAAAGTTGTAATGTTAAAAAAATAAATAAATAAATAAAAAACACACACACACACACACAATACTCTTGCCACCCAGTCTCAACCAGTTGAAATTATATTTGATGATTCAAGGGAACACATGACATTAGTTATGTCTTTGCAAACACTATCTAAGAAAAAAAAAAAGATTACACACACACACTCGCACACACATATATATGTGTGTGTGTGTGTGTGTGTGTGTGAGAGAGAGATAGAGAGATAGAAAGCGACAGACAGAAAGAAGTGTGTGTGTGTGTGTGTGTCTTTTCGTGTGTCACTCCATTTCCATGTTAAACTTGGAAAAATGGGACCTTGCCTTTCCGGCAGAGAGGACACTAATTACCAATCAGTACCTTTACGGGATCCGTGTTTCCGACTCTGTTCGGTGCACACTACCGTTTTCTTTTCTGAAATGTGTCGGATCTGTTGTTTACCTGGGGAATCTTATCTAACTCGGAAATCTACTGTCTGTTCAGAGGGGCAGCCTCATTTTGGGCAGGCCGTGTGCAATTTTACCTGGTCTCTACAAAGAGAAGGTTGACAGGGGGCGATTGGGCGAACATACGACAACGGTCCACGGTCCCGCTAATGACTACATGTAAGCCTCAAAGCCTACGTCACGAGTGATCACTGAGAGAAATCGCAAGAAATCTACACCTCGGAACTGTAATAATAAGAAGGGAGCGAGCGCTGCAATTTTAGCCGGCAATGGATTGCTGCGTGCATCTGCTCAAGTCTTAAGTGGCGCGCTGATTTGCTTTTGAAATAGTTCCTCGAAGCGTTCTTGACTGTATTGATTCCCTGTGCGTGTGTATAGCCTATGCAACGGTAGTTTCTTTCATCAGAGTTTACAACTACTGAGGCTGTCATTCACTTCCCTAACTCCACGCCAAATCTTATCATAAACAAACACTAAATAATAGTCGCATGTCCCGTAACTGTTAAAAGTGGGCTACCGAGATATAAGATTTCAAATAGCTGTAGAAATAATCCACAAACTTAAATATGCAAAGCACGTAGTGCTTGGCATTGCACCTCTTCTCTTTCATCTTTTTCCTTTTGATTGTGCATTTCATTTGCATGCGCGATGTGAACGCTTAAGTTGTAAGCCTAACATAAAGTTGTCTTTTACGCGTACGTTTAGAATTTTACCCTCTCAGTGAGAATATTTGTCTATATGGCGTCTACTGAATCGTGTTCACGTTCTACAGTATGGATGTTATATTCAGATTTAAAACGTATCGCAAATCTGAGTAAACACGCGCATTACCGTTACGTCAGAAATAACTGAAAAAATGTACTTATACAAAGAAAAACATCTGGCTTTGTGAAACTAATGCATGTGCGTAATAAGACGGACACAAGAAAGAAAAGAGAAAATGTAACCTAAAAACGAAACGGACTTCCTAAATTTAAAAATGGCACAAATCGCCAAACTGAGAATACGAATTCTGTGTCTATCCAAGTCACTGTAGCACTTTGTCGACACTAATAACAATTCAAATGCGATGGTTTCTGAAAACTTAAACACCGTCAGTGCGACTTTGGCAAAATGATATTATCTAGCCTTTAAAAACAGTCTTTAATCAGCAAACTAAACAGAAGTGGTGTGTGGCTGTTTGATGTATATTTTCCTTTGCAATATGCGCATTCATAGTCTGAGAGTCAGTGCTTACGCATGCCCTGTTAAACAGAATAAATCATCAAGTACAATGTATTTGTTAGGTTGCAACTGTTACTCACCTTCACCGAATACCATTATAGCAGCACCCGGGAGTAATTATTCTCAAAATCAACATGAATGAAAGCCCTTTCTTTTAAATTTGGCTAATTTTATTCGAGCATGGTCATTTCCAAGAAAGAATTACAAATTAAAAATTCAATAATACTTTTACAAAGACATTTCAGGAAAGTTTTTTTTTCTGTCATGGTATCATACATTGTATTTAAACAGTCCCTCTTCATTTTTTTTAGCTAAAAAAAAGAAAAAAAAAAAAAAAACAAGATGAAGAAAGTGGAATTTTTTCAGTTGAAAATACAGTGTTTTCACAATATTGTATCAAAAGTTCCCAAATTTGGAATTTCCAGTAACTGGAAAATAAAAGAAACAGAACAATTATTATAACAAAATTGAAAATTTGCATTTCACAATTAATGTTTCAAAACACATAAATGCTCTCTTCACGCCAATCATCGACACCATGTTCCTTTTACTAAAATATATCTATATATTGAAGAACTATAATACTGTACACTACAGTATGAAATAAATAAAATTAGGAAATACAAAATGAGCCACATAAATAAAATGTTATTTAACCTACAAATAAAATGAATGCAATTTTTGCTGTTGCAAAAAAGAAAAAGGTTTGGTGTAATACTGACAAAAGTTAATGGAAAAAAAATTACAGAAAATTGCACAAACATGTAAACTAAGGAACTGCTGCCTATCTGTCTAATACTGACATGGGTGCTTCAAAGAACAAGGTGAACTATCTCTTAATACTGGAGCTGGTGTTGAGGTAACACACGTCACCTTCCAATACACTATACAAGGATGGCACTTGCAGAAACGCAGATTAAAAGGTTTGCATATAAGGCTTTGTCTTATTTAAAAAAAAAAAAAAAACACCTTACAAAGGCTTTCTCCTTCATAACACAATGTCGTTCTTCCCTCTTTCATCATACCATTCTGTCCTTCATCTCACAGTCACTTTAAGACTTCAATATCTTGAAATCACACAGGTATTATTAAAGTTCCTTCATTTATAGAAATTCTGAGGCCTAGAACTGTGTGGTTAGATGGCCTGAAAAAGGGCAAACTGTAGACAACACATTAAGTTGTGGATAAGTAATAATACTGATGAACTGTAGTGCAGGCACTACTGTATTTTTTAAACACTGTATAAATATACACAGGCAATACTTTTTTATTATTTTTGTAGTGAATATAGAAGCGGAGTGCAATTTGTACAAGTCACTAGTTTGTGCTATAGATACTATGAAACACAGGGATTTAGAATGTTAGCACCACACATCTTTTAGGCCTTAATACTGTACAATGTTTAAAATGTATGTCTTTATTTTTTTCTTTTTTCTTTTTTTTTTTTGCATAATGCAGCTTCTGAAACAATCCCTGCCGCTACCTCCCAGCCCCAACCCCCGCCCAAACTCAGACTTCAAATCAGAATTGCCACCCTCGAACCCGAGTCCGTCGTTACAAGCTTCTCGGAAGCTTCAGGCACGTGCACGTACAGCTTAAACACAGCAGCGTGTTTTGAAACCAAGCAGGTAACAAATACAACCAGGAAAAAAAAACCAGAACAACAGAAACAAACAAACATGAAAAAAAAAAAAAAACGAAAAGGAGTGAAGCTTTTGAATGCAGTAGTTAATTACACGCCATCCTCCACATTGTCCTCGTGGTCTGATTTGGTTTCCGTTTTCCCATCCACCGAGCTTTCGTCCATCGAGTGCTCTCCGTTCTCCTCCTCGTCCCTCCCCAGCGTGTCCGGGTCCGTGTCCATGCTCTTGATCTCGCTCTCCTCTTCCTCGAATTCGAACTCCTCCATCTTCCCGTACGTTCCTTCCACTTCCGCCTGCCTTTCTCTGGCCCCGCCCTCCGCCCCGCCCCTCAGAATGCCGTCCCGCCCCTCCAGGTCAGAATAACCCTGAGGAGTGATGCCCTGTAAGTACGCCCGGTTCATCAGTAGCTCTGTGGGCTCCAGATGGCCCTTCTCACGCGCCTCCCTCTCGGCTGCCTCCCGCTCCTCAGCCTCCCGCTTGCAGTAGGAGTAGCGGTGGTTCATGTGCTGGGAGTAGGAGCCTGAGTGGGAGAAGCGTTTCCCACACTTGTCGCACTGGTACGGCTTCTCCCCTGAGTGTAGTCTCGAATGCTCAATAAGGTGGTGCTTATGTTTGAACGCTTTCTTGCAGATTTGACACTGGTGCGGTCGTTTACCTGGTGGAGATAAAAAAAAAAGGCGGGGAGGGGAGGGAGAGACATGGGAACTGTCAGTTCGTTGCTTCAGGAGTCGTTTTGAAATTAAAATGACATGTTAGGAGGAAAAAGAAGAACAAACAACAGACGAACAAACACAACAGGCAAATGAAATGATAAAAATGAGACAAAAAAAATGCAGCATGCAGAATCTCAAGTTACAGTTTCCCAAACCAATACTGATATCATGCCAATAAAACAGAATTCAGATTTTTACTTTTTAAAGGTGTTACACACACTACCCAACAAAATGAAACACAGCAGCTATCTGTATATTTTACGCTCCCCTCCTTCCACTGAGGAGAGACGTAAAGAATCACTTATTTTAAGCACCAGTGCCTCTCTACAAGGGTGTACTACAAATAAAAGCAGTAAACCAAACAAACAGAAAAAGTGGTGGCGAGGAAATAAACAGGTGAAGTCAAGTTAGTCGACGACTCCTATGGCAGCATCGGTAGCTAATTGCTGAAAATGTAAATAAACAAATAAATAAATACATAAGAGAGAGAGGATCTGATTTTATTCTGGGACTCCCCTCCGCTTTGGAATTCACCATATTAGAACAGATGCTTAACATGCCGCGGCATGCGCTGTGCTGATGGGAGTGCAAGTTCATTACATCATGCCTCCGAATTAAGGGCCCATCTTGCGATAGCGCCGGCCGCATATCTGAGGAGGGACTGCTCGCCTCTCACTCCCCCCACCACCCGCCCCCTTCAGATTTACTACGGCTCAGCACGTCCGGAAATATAGCGGCCCATCTGACACAAATCACCCCCCCCCAACCCCCCCGCCCCCAGAAGTTTCTCCTTTGGCATTTCAAACAGCTCGTGATAGCGTGTGGAAGTCGGGGGAGTCACCCACACACATATGCAGACACATCTGGACAATTCCTGTCCGCAAATAGCCCTGGAATGCCTTCGACACCTTCCATAGCTGCCGCGCTCGAAAGCCCCCTCTAAGTTCAGAAATAGACAAGGCAGCACATATTCCTGTCGATGGATTGGTGAGGTGCGTAGTAGGGAGATGATGCAACCCCCCTGAAACATAGCCGCCGAGGGAAAAAATAAAAAAGAGGGGGCGAGACTATCATACTGTCACAGAATTTCTACAGCATAGGCGCGTGTGACACAGAAAGCGTCACCTAAGGGAATGGACTTCGACAATGGATTATTCGTTTGGGGGGCAAGACGAAGACTCCCTCCATCATCCACCTCTATGAGGGAAGCATAAGCTTGGTGGATTTATGGCTACCTTTGGCTTATTAGGAGAGAGGCCAAAGAGCACCACCTCAGGGAGCTGTTTGAAAATGCACCAGGAGGAACTTTGTTAACCCTTCCCTTTAACCGTCACGGAGAGGGTTATTTGTGTCTCTCATCACACGTATTATATTGAACTGTAAAGCACCTACAGCAGTTTACTGTCCAGTCCTTGTTAAAGAAAAATAAAAAATAAATAAACATAAAAGTATGTGTAAGTTTAGGCTATTTGAAGCAAATAAGGCCCAAAGTCTTCGCCATGCTGTGCATAAACTGATGTTCAAAATAGTAAAATGCTGTACGAAGATACAATGCGTATTTTTTTTTTACTGCGTACAGTAAATGCTTCCTGTTTTATTTACAATTCAAAGAAATATGTGGTGACAAACTGAGAATGCATCTATTCTTGTGCTCACACACAAATCATCACAGATGCACTCTGACTGAGAATACGGTCAGTCATTTAGACCAAGACTGACTCATTGACTCATCTTATATTCCAAGTTCATGCCCTCTGTTTCAAGACTTAAACCATATCTGCTAATCCCTGTCAACAGGAAAGAAACATGTTAGACCTTTTATTTAAAAAAAAAAAAAACACCTTGGGTTCTTCTCTGAAAAAGGAGTAAATAGGTGAATAAATAAATGAACAGTGAAAGTGATTGGTTGGATATTGCAAGCATTCTGATTGAGGCTTGCGCAGACTTGCAGCTGGGTAAGTGCTTGGTATGTCCAACCAAGCCTTTTCTCCATTTCATTATATAAATTATATTCAACTGTTCCGGGAAATTTTAAAACGAAAATTTCAAGTTCATAGCGCTTGTCAAATGAAAAACGGTAACAGTGGGACAAGCTAATGATATATTTTTTTCAGAGAAATACCTTTGGTGTGCTTTAAGCTAGCATGAACAACTGAAAGAGAACATCAAAGAAAGAAAGAAAGAGGCAAGGAGGGAAAGAAAGTAAGAAAAGGAGTAAGAACAAAATGAATAAAGGGTTCACGTAACACAAAACACAAAAAAAAGCACGGGGTAAAATAAAGTGTCTCGAACAGTATATACCTGTGTGTTCATATTTGTGTCTTAGAAGGGAACTGCTCTTCTGGAAAGTTTTGTCGCACAAGTCACACGCGTACATACCACTTTCGGTCTTCTTAATCTTCTTCCGCGAGAGACAGGACTCAGCGTCCGTCAGGTCTTCCAAGCCTGACATATAGTCTGCTGTTCCGTCAAGCAACTCCCCCTATAACATAACCAGATTTTCCTTTTCAATCCACACCTGCCAGCTACATATAGGCACGTTCTGCCTGTTATGAATGTGCACTTCGACTGACTTCATATCAGAATATTCTATGGCCTCCACCACTGAATATTCAAGCCATCAAGCCTTACTTTTTTCCCCTAAATCACTGAATGGAACTATTTACCATAACAGCAAGGTTTTCTTCTTTTTTGTTATTAATCAACAAGCATGTGAATGCTGACCCAAGTTACTGATGTAAAATATTTCAATACTCAAATATTTTGTCTCATTCCTACTGTTATGTGATGACTCCTAAATCCACATATGGAGCTTTCTGTAACCTGGTACTAAGCTTCTTGTTTGGGATGCACATGTATGAATATGATGAGTTTTAAAAATAAATACAAAAAAGATGACGGTAAATATTTAAATGAACTGACATGCTCTAAGACACCCCCCACGGTAACCAGATTTTAAAAGAACAATGAGTAACATTTGCCGACTTAAAAAATAAACAGAAGAGAGCTCAGGCAGGAGAATACTATCAACAAGGTTTAACTCAGAATATCATTAATATTTCCATATTCCATATATTTGCACACAAATTTGTTTTAATTTTATACAGTGAGTGTTAATTCTATATTTATCGGTTCCACTTTCACTGGGAAAATTAACCCGATAGGCTAACTTAAATTAATGGGGAAAAAAATAATATTACATTAGAAGGTTTTAATAATGAGAGCCTGACTTAACAGGGCATATGAGACAGTCCTCTAATTTCCAACACATAAAGATTACATCAAGAAGTGCAGTAAAGGACCAAAATTGAAAAGCACCAATGCCCTCATTAGAGGCTCTTGCTCTGGCCTTACAAGAATTCTGGAAACATTGCTACACTGGTTTTAAGAAGAGAGCACTATAATTCCTCAATCAATTTGGGCCAAACGCCCGTAGCTGTATTTTTAAAATCTAATTTAACAGCTTAGTATAGGAAAAATTATTAATACTTTTTTCCCTTTATCAGAATGGTTCTCCCAATGTTAAACAGCCTTCAGCATTCAGTGGTAATGAACACGGAGGCCTGTGCGTTATTAATCTGCACGTTGAAACTCATTTTGTCTGTTCCCTTTTTTAAAAAAGCAAGAAAAAAAGAGACACGTCTAGAGACACGAAGTCTGGCTGATCTTCCAGTCAGTGGGCGGACGTACTTTCGCTCCACTCACAGATGACTCCTTTCACTCACACAGAGTTTTCACTAATTAATACCTGAGAAAAAAAAAAAAAAAACTGATCTGAAAATTACACTAAGCACAAAACAGGTCAGATGAGCTGTTAAACTGAGGGAGAAGTCAAAGCAGCTGGTGACACAATGCTGCCCATAATCCACCTCTGAGTCTAGCGGCACCTGAATTTCTCACATCCTAACCTCCATTTCAGGGTGATGTGTCTAATGAAGCATACAGAAAGGGGGGGAAGTGGTTTCTGAGACACATATTACCCACAGCTGGTCTAGCTTCTTGGTTTGCCTGTTTACCGTGTGGCAGGTGAAGGCACATTTCACACTCCAAGTGCGTTTTAATTAGCAGTGGAATAAGCAAAGCTGTCCGAGAGAGCTAGAGCAAAGCGGCCCTCAAGGCTTCAAACCACAAGTGTCTTATTTACCTGGAAACCTGGTTTCCGCTGGTATTTCCTCCTTTGCTGCATTTCAGCAAAAGTAGCTGCTCCTGCTGCATAAGTGTAGGCCATGGGCGGTAGGAAGCTCATTTGATCCAGTCCCGGGTATGGCCTCAACCCGGGGATGCTGGCTTGGACTGGGGGCATGAAGGGGGCCGGAGCAAACGCGCCCTGTGGCGGAAGCGACGTGTACAAAGGTTTGGCACCGAAGGGGTTAATACCGAACATGGGGCTAGTGCTTTTCTCGAGGTTGTGGTTGTGGCTGTTGCCGTTGGCGCAGCCGGCGAACTCCTTCTTCAGATAGGCCAAGTTGAGGGGCTCCTCCAAGTGCTCTCGCGGGGAGGAAACGCTGTTGTGGTCGACGGTAATGTTGTTGGGTTTGGGCCTGTTCTTTACGGTCGGGATGCTTTTGGGCTCCCTCAGCAGTTTTGGCAACGACAGGTCCAGCGGTTCGGCCTGCAGGTCCTCCGAGGTGAAGCTGTTTGGAGTGTACGAGCTGCTGTGGGAGTTTTTCGAAGACGTGGAGGAGAGGTTCAAGGGGGAAGGAGTGTTGCTCCTTGAGTGGTCCAACTTCTCACCCGTTGGCTTGGCGCCAGAGAACTGGGCGGTTCTCGAAAGCCTGAGGGGGGTGTCACAGTTGTTGACATTGTTGTGGAGCTCCGCTATGGAGGGGGACGTGATCCGGTCTGTGGTCTTAATCAAAGACACCGGCGACCTGGCTGTAATGGAGTCTTTAGCCGGGGTGTGGTTGGCGGCAGCTAGCTCCACTTCTGCGTTGCTACGCTCTAACGGCGGGGTCCTGGCGTTGCCGTACTGATAGACTTTCCGCTGCTCGAACCACTCTTTCACAAATTCCTGAGGGAGGCCGACCGCTATGGAAATCTTCAGTAGTTCCTCTGAATTGGGCTCCATGTTCATGGCGAAATACGCTTTGAGCACAGACATGTGGTCCTTGTACGGGTTGAGAGGGTTCGCCACCCCCTTCTCAGAGAGCATGGAGGAGAGCAGGAAGGGCCGCTTGTCACTGAACGCCCCCAGCTTGTTGGGCGCCAGGTTGTCGTTAGGCTGCAGGACTGCCTTAATCTCCTCGTTCATTTTACACAGGTAACGTTCGTGCTGGTGTAAGGGAATTGGACCTGGGAAAGTTTCTTTGCAGTACTGGCAAGCGAAAGGTGTAAACGGCATGTTGCCTTCATGCACCTTGTCCTCTCCGCCAATGTCTAACACGTGATTGGACTTTTCCTTTTTGATATTGCTAATCTGTCTCTTTGAGTCTGCGGTCAAGCTCTGGAGGCAAGCTTTGGCTTCGTTCACCTTCTCTAGTGTGTAGTCGATGATGCTTTTGGTGGCACCATTGGGCCCGACCACTGGAAGAGCGACTGGGAGAACTCCGGAGGACGCTAGGCCCTGCTTCTGCTCCTCGATCTGTGACCCAAGCTCCTTCATGTAGGCCTTAAGCTTGGAGATGTCCTCGGGCTTGCAGTCCATCTTCTGCCGGCACACGGTGTTGTCCACAATTTGGAGGACCCTGTGCACCTCGCTCAGGTTGTTGCTCAGGGCGGGGTAGCCCAGCATCGGCGAGTCCATGCCCATCCGCATGTGCGCCAGGGGGCTCTGGGCCGTGCCGTGGATGCCCAGAGGGCTCCCGCCCCCCATCCCATTGGTGTAGGGCCCTGGCCCGCCGCCGCCGAACCCGTGGGAGGCCATCATGAGCTTGTAGTCATTGAAGTCCAGCGGCTCTGCCTTGATGTCGAGGTGGCCGGCCTGGTCCTGGCCCAGAGGCTTGCCATTCTCCAGCTTGTGCCGCAGCTGTGTGATGGCGGAGTTGGTGGGGGAGGAGGACGCTGACGTGGGCGAGGAGCCCGGCTTCATGCCCCCTCGCATTCGGCCGTTGACCGCGATCAGGCCAATGCACTTCTTGCTGCTGATGTGGGAGCTGTAGGAGCCGGAGTGGGAGAAGCGCTTCTTGCAGTTTGGGCATTCGTACGGCTTCTCACCTGGAGGAAGAGAAAACGGAACTTTGATGACTTCTTTTCTATTTAACACAAACAGATACTAATAGAGGGCAGTACTCCATATACATACACTATGTATTAAAAAAATAAGAAAAAAAACAAACTAAAAAAAAAAAACTTCATGAACCATATTCATTTGTTTTAATTTCTCAGTTATTAGATCATTGTTGGGAACAAAACAAACACACTCCGAGACTGACTCATTCATTGACAGTGGCCAGAAATAAAAAAGAAATGCCTTAATGAATAATGAATATTCAAAAGGGAGTGCAGCAGGGTCCCTGCCACCCACCGCTGTGAATCCGCAGGTGTTCCTTCAGATGGTGTTTGTATTTGAAGGCCTTGCCACATTCTGTGCATTTGAACTTGCGGTTACCGGCCCCTTGGGTCAGCAGTTGGTGCTGTGGAAGAGACAAACATGCACGTGAGCGCCGCGTAAACATTTCAACAGGAAGGGCTAGATAAATAACCGCAATCGGCGCACCGTGGATGAGTCAGCCAAATGGCGCAAGCTGCTTCAAAACATCTCGCCTTTCTTCTTACAAAATCATCAATGAGAGAGAGAAACTGTGGTGGCGAGTGCCAGAGCGAACCACACACCTTGTCGGTTTCCTTCCTAATTTGCCTTTGGATTCCGTCAAGCATAACAGCTAAAAAGTTCTACAAGTTCCCCTTCTGAGAGTTTCCCGTCATTAAAAAAACAAAAAATGCGATCAACTTCTATTAATATGAGGATAATTGCCAAGGTGAAAGTGTTGGTTATTTACAGGAACTCCCCACAGAGATCCAACATTAGTAGATACAAATGAAGTTTTACCCAAGACAAGGTGCATTTACATGAGTCTTCATGATGTCTTAATTGGTATCAAATTCACAGGGTGTTCGAATCTTCAAATGGCCCTTTGATAAATTTGGACTACATGATGTGGGCCGGGTCTTGATTTGCTCTTCAAAGGTAAGACGTCGAGTTCGTCTCCCTGCATCTGCAATTCAAACGAGGCCCCCGCAATCAAAATATCACGGCGACAACAGCAACAGCAACGGCAACAAAAACAGTCGCAGCATAAATCGCGAACACCCGCGCTCCAGGCGCGCGCCATTAATTCAGAGTAGGAGGTGAGCATGTTAAACGGTTAGGAAAACACAAAAGCTCTCTCAGCGGCGCAGATACCAGCCCCCTGATCCAGGCTGACAACTGCCGGGGTACGCTGGCTCTGCCCACATTCCTGGAGAGACAGATGGTGTTCCGCGAGACACAGGGAGGTTTGTTCAAACAGCAGCAGCCACCTTCAAAGATCAGGCGGAGGGGACCAGCGAGGGGACCCCCGTATCTCATATGTTGCCGAGTTGCATAAACAAACAGCAACAGCTGCTTTGCACCCCCTCCCCAAACCCCCCCCCCCCCCCAAAGGACTGCTGCAATCCTTTTTTGTGTCGCTATTACTACTGATACAGTCGTTTTCAAATGCCTAATTGTGAATGCCACCAGCGGATGAGGGGGCTCCTTTTAACGCTGAGCTCTCCCCCCAACATTACTCAGCACGGGAAAGGGGGGGGGGGGGGGGGCATGGGTGAATATTTAATTCTGATTGGCCTCTCTTGAGGGAGCTGCCCTTGTTTCTCCCGCTTGCATACATTAGGCATATAAATAGAAATGAATCTAATTTAATAAAATACGTATTTTACTCCTTTTCTTTCAAAATATGGTGCATATTTTAGAGTGTTGTTAAAAAAACAATATTACTTCATTCTTTGATGGAAAGATTAATATTACCTGGAAGAAGGAAATAGTTTACTTTACTGCATGATGCTCAGCTATGACATTTCCAAACAAAAAAGATGTATTATCCATCTTTTACATACAGTATATCTTGACATTACATCAGTGGTACTTCCACAGAGATGACAGTAACAGCAGAACTAAGTTCTGATATAAATTCACCATGGGGAAACACAAAATCATGGGGAAGTCACACACATGACACACTAGAGGCAATGTGTTGAACCGCCCTGTCTACTAAAAGGACATGGCCAGGGCCTTATGATCTGAGCACAGATGTGATTGCTGCTAGACTGTCCTATTTACACATCACAGTCAAACACAGGTCAGTCACAGGCCTGTGCCGTAAAGTCCTTTAAGAAAAGGAAGTAAACAAATACGCAAACATTTTGTTAATTTCGGGATTAGGACACTAGTGCTGGGGAGACCAGCTCATGCTTAAATTTGCTTTGGTAGGACAGTCAAGTCAATGAGATGAAGTAGGTTGTTGGCACCAATTCTATTCCTAATGGACTGAGGGAGTATCTGTTTAAACCGACTGCCAAATCTGGTTGTGTCCCTTCTGTTAGCGCTGCTGAACTGGATATATGTTGAAATTCCACACAATAAGACACAAACCAAGACAGAGTATAAAGACTAGATTGTATGTACTTCTTAGCAAGGGAAGTCTGTATTCATGCATTTAACAGATGAATTGGGTTTCTTAAAGAATGAGTTAAAACCTGATTTGCAAATGTAAAGAGTAAAGGACAGTTTAAGGAAGATAAAGTTTCCAAATTGGAAATGAACAGCATCACTCGATTGAGAACACGGAACTGCTAAATCATATCGAGAAGGCCATCAAAAATCCATTTAGGCCTCAATTAAATCAATTATCATTAAAAGAGATCCGCATCTTCAAGACGCCATGAAATATTAGGAGTGATTGCCAATCAAAATGATTTTCTTTTCTGTGAAGGGGGCAGCAGTGCAAAGAGACATAAAGAGAGAGAGGGAAGGAGAACGGGGGGGGGACAGAGGAGGAGACGCAGGGAAGCGAAGCCTTGCTGCCCTCACCTGCTCTCGGCCCGGCTTGTGTGTGGCCATATGCCTCTCCAGCTGTGTGCGGTGAGCAAAGGAGTAGCTGCACAGTGGGCAGGTGAAGCTCTCCTCGTTCTTCTCGTGGCGGTATTTGATGTGCTCCTTGAGGGACGTCAGGCGCTTGTACCCGCGGTCGCAGTAGGGGCAGGTCAACAGCTGGGCGAACGCGTCCGGAGTTCCGGGCTGTAGCTCTGTAGGGGAAGAGGAGGGGGGGTGGCCAAGAGGTCAGAAAAGCAAGTGGGCACACGGCCCAGCGTGGCATGGGAGGCATCTCCACAATCCACGCTGTGGAGTGCCGCCATCTTCAGCTGGCACCCCTGCCTGCACACATAGGCATGCACACACACAAACACATACACACACACTGTTTCAGGACAAGTCAGTGCTCATCAGCCTGCATTCTGAGTCAGCAGGTTGTGAATATATCCAGCCATATTAATTGCAGGGACGTTAAAACGGGCAGGGTATGGAATGGCCTCAAATAGATGGGTATATTAACTGTTACATACACATTCTTAAATGGGGATAGTAATATTCAAATATTTTCATGTCACAATCAAATTAGGGTAGACAATATACATATTTATATGTTTCATATACATGTATTTCAGTGCTTATGTAATGTTAAAGTTGGTAAAATGACCTGGTCCTCCATTATCCTGATCTTAATTTATTATGTTATGATTATGTTTATACTCCAAGGAATTTCTTAACCAACACACTCCTGAATACCTTTCAGTGTCTCATTCAATCATTCTAAATGTCGAAATGTCTCAGAATTTCCGGCTACCATTTTCTGCCTAAAATACATTTAATAAATTCCACCCGAATGGATCCAATTTTTTTCTCTCTTCCTGGGTGAAGATGGAGACGGGCTATCCGATTTCAGGCCCGGACAGCTGCTGCTCCGGTCTGAAGGTAAACACGGAGGCATCCAGCGAAGCTGCCAATCCAACAGCTGCCCGTGTCACCAAGAGGCTGCTGTACACCACCCCCGCCGCCCCTTGCTCCTCCCAGAATTCTTACCATTTTCTTCCTGTCCGTTGGCCTCGGGCGTGCCCAGCCGTGACAGCTCCTCGGGGGCTTCTGGGTAAATGATGGCAGTGTCGCTGCGCTGCAGGTACTCCTCGATGCTCACTCCGTGGCTCTCCTCCAGCTTCCGTTTGGCAAAGAACTCCTCGAATTCGGAAGTGCAATCCATATTTTTCACTGAAAAGACAGGGAGTGATAGAGAGAGGGAGAGAGAGGTGGATACATCGTGAGAAATGTGGTGTTACAGAAAGACACTGAAAACATGTTGCTCTAAATGTGATGAGCAAAAACCGAGAAAACCATTAAGACAGTAGTTTGGGAAGGATACATCTAAGTTACTGTGCTGTCTTGTCACATAATGGCCGCTAAAATAAGAAATATGTGTTCATCTTGGCAGTGTACCATCTACAATGGTTGAGAGGCTTTTAAAGATAAACCTTTTTACAATAAACGTATTGCCAGTTACACTACAAATGTTTGTGTGGAAATCAGATTTGCCCGGGTTGCTAATATCACCTCTTATTTCCCTCATCATACATTAAATTAACTGAAATCCAATGACGCTGCTGCTTAAATTGTGAATCTTTACAATTATCTGAAAAGTCAGGCATTTATCAAGCCAAGCTTTGTCACTAAAGCCCATGAGGGATGTAGTCTATTTACATGTTTTATTTTACCTGTATCTACCTTCCTTCTCTGTTACTTCAAAGAAAGGGCCAAATTTGTGACCCAAACGCGTGCATCAAACGGACATAGTGGCTGTACTACAATGACACTACACTTGTGTGAAAAATGAAAGTGGAAAGTTAAACATACTCTAAAAAAGTGCTGGAAAAAAATGCCGAAGACAGACATTGTGTCTAGCAATGCGCTCTGCAGTTGCTGTTCTTTAGGGAAAGCGAGGCTGCAAGAGGGAGATAGCTGCCCCAAGTCTAAAACAACGCTAATAAAAAACCACAACCCTTAGCCAGGAAATGACAGGCTCTAATTGGTACACACAGATTACAGGCCCAAATCCCCCCTCCTGCCAAACTTTGCATCGGTTTCCATTATACCACAGCCTCGCCTCTGTAGATATTTCTCTTCATCAGCAGCTCCTGTGACTCTTGCTGCGTTTGTCAATTACTCAATATATTACCAGGCCAGCAAGCTATGTTTTTTATAATTGTGATTTACTTTTATTTGCTACCTTATGATCAGATTGCTTCCTCACCAAGTGAAGGTAAACCCAAGATGTTGTGTTTTGTTAGGCCGTAAACATTCTATATTCCAATTTGAAAAAGGTCAGCGCAGTGGATTGAGTCTTTGACCAAAATTACTTCAAAATCTCAGACTGTCAATGGATCTTTTTAAATCTTGCTGTACAGTGTGACAGTAAAAGTATGCCTTTGATAATCTCAAATATTAATTATACTGTCCACAGTGACAGTGACAGAGTGTGCCAATGTGCTTCAGAACAGGCAGGCCAATAGCTAAACATTGTCTCACTGTGGACAAATTTTAAGGTAGGTATATGATTAAAAAAAAAAAAAACTTAAAATGAAATGAAATTTACTGACCCCGAAAGGAAGAGGCCCATATTGTCTCTACCTGTTTCTCATTAGGGAAATGACCTGAATGAAATACCACCTAGGCAGTTGCCATTGTTTGAGGCAAGCGATTACCAATGGCCCATTTCCTAAAAAAATCCCACATAAGCAGAGCCTTGCATCATCATTCTCCAGGACATTCAGATCCTGAACAGAACATGACAGGATATCTATTTCTATGGAAACCAAGCTGTTCCCCAAAAAACAAGCATTGCTTTGACAAGTGAGCCGCCGAAGAAGGGGCTGGCAATCCAGGTCTAATGGACAGTGGCCATGATGATAAGTATTCCCTGGGGGGGGCCTTGTAGGTGGTTCTGTTTACTTAATTAGGGACAGCAGGTAGGATTTGGTTCCTCTGTTTCTAACAGACTATGGCTGAAAATAAACACGCAGACACACAGAAAGCACACTGCGGGGCCCAAATCTCCCCGCTTGGAAGTTGACTCACCTGTACCGTTTCCAATCGTCTCAAGAGTGGCTTCAGGCCCCATAGTGTCATACTCATCTTTCATTTCATCTGAGGAGAAAACAGAACGTGGGAGAGAGAGAGAGAGAGAGAGAGAGAGAAAGAAAGAGAGTGAGAGAGAGAGAGGTGGGGAGGGGTGGTTAGGGGGCTAGTCAGTGCCAGAGTGTACCAAGCAAACTGAGTTCACAATGAAGCCTTCACAGGAAGGTACAGAGAAATGAAAGGGACGCTGTGCCCCAGTCGCTTGCTCTTTTGTTTGGGAATCTTATTGAATGCTATCGCCTGGACCAGACAGAGACTTATTTACCTAAACATGACAAACAACGACTGAGGACAGCCCTCTCTCACGCCAGGGAGCTGGACTTGCCCAGCGCGTAGATTAATGCAAGACGTCCCGTCCACCTGAGCAATCAAACTCAGACTGCAACGAGACCCCTGGCTTTTTCTCCTCTAACACAATGCAGTCATCCCCTGTTGAAGGCAACACGCATTGGGGGGGGAGGCTTAGCTAATAATGCTGGGCTTTATCTTTTGACCTTTCTGCTCCTTGTAGTCAATCAACGTAATGCCCGGAGTGGAGGGGACATCCTGCCCTGGCGTAGGTAAGACTCCGCAAAATGAAAGTCTCCTGACGGGCTTGTTAAACAAGGAGACACAACAACTTGTGACAACTGGGGAATTCTCCGGGCACGGTTAACAAGAGGACATTGTCGGCAGTACATACAGACAATTAACTTAAGGGGGCTCCCCCTCTGTAACTCCTTCCGCCATGGCTTTTAAAAATCAAATCAAGGTATTTCCGAGAAGACAGCAGCTCGCTGTAAATTTAGCTATTGTGTTTGTTCCTCCTAGACCACGGACCGGACCTCATGTGATTCCTGCCGAGGAGTCACAAGTGTAACAAGCTTCCCAGCATGCACAGCCTGAGATAAGGGGGAGAGAACAACAACGCCTGGCCACTTTCTTTCTCTTGCTGTTTGCATAATATTGCAGAACTTCCTTCCTCATCACAACGAATTACAAGTGAAGGAACTACTTGCGCTTTTTTTTTGTTTTAAAGCTGCATGCAATAGGCCAAGGTGGTTAAGAGAGCCCCTGTATCAAATTAGCAATATTAATAAATTACTATAGATTGCAGTAATTGTTGTGCATCCTGTACCCATGAAATCAAAACTGCTGTAGGTATATTGTCTGAATTGGTTGTTCACAGCCAAAAAGTCACTTCTTATTCTTAACTTAGCTCTTTTTTTGTAATTGTTTAATTCTTTTCATTATACTTTTCATTGAGAGTTAAATACAGAATGTATTTAATTATAATTTTATGTAAAACAGATTGTTCAAAATGGGGGTGGGGGGGATTTTTGTTGTCATCATGGCTCCTAAGAAATATTTTAATTATTTTGTGGGGGCTCGGCTGGCTTCCTTCTGCACTGAGCAGATAAAAAAACACACCCAATGGCATGAGAGGACAAAAAGGCCCCTCGAGGGAAAAGTGCTGCACTTTCCTCTGACGCGACATGAAGCTCCACTGAAGGAGACACTTGCCAGCCATTTTGCATTTGCATATGTGGAGGGTTTTGAGTGCTGTTGTCTCCTGGTAATGACATCAAACCAGGCTCTGCGCTCTGAAAAAAATGGCCCTTCAGTGGCATAACAGAAGTAACACTGGAGGAATGTATGCAATCACGCATTCCACCACGCTACTGAACACCACTCTTCATCCTGAGAAACTAGCACATACAGCCATACTTTCTTAGTGCGCCATTTACTTATGTTAGTCTCGCTTTTGTTCACTTGGCTTGCCATTTGACACTGTTTTCAGTAGACACATAGGAGTTGTTGGGCTAGCCTCCTTTGGTAGATTGAAACGACACCATTTCTTTGTACTTTCACTTGTTAAGAGATGTGGGAATCCTTCCACTAGGAGGTGGGGTGAGACCACTAACACTTACTTCACTTTTGGGGCGCTTGTGCAAAGCTTAGGTCATTTTTTGAGTTCTCTGTCCAATACATTAGCATTGCTTTAAGAGAAAAAAAAGAAGAAAGGCTTTGCAGTGAAAGCACGGTGTGACCTGACCGTCTGCTCCCGCTTGTCTGTACCTGATAAATCAGACTGTAGACACATGTAAAAGACAGGGGTATAAAGGAGGCATGCACCTACTGAAGGCTAATGTTTAAATTTCTGCTGTAGCCCGGTAGGGGTGCGGAATACCTTTCGTCTGCTCTCCAATTGGCCTGTTTACTTAACATCACCAATCCAGTTTATTTTGAAAACGTTCCTATTCCTCATTGCCCATTACTGCTGGAACAGGGAGCTGTAAAAACAAGCGGTCCCTCCTATTTTATTCCTCTAACAATCCTTGAATAATAAAAAAAGAACAGGGAGGGGGGAAAAAAAGAAGGCAAGGTTAAAAAAGATCGTGTGCGATTGGTTTTAAAAATTCCCCGGCAGTGATTATGATGTCATGGCTTTCCACAAAGGATCTGCCCCTGAAGAGGGAATTTAAAAAGTCAAGGACGGTTCCTGGCACAACTGTCTTGACAGCGTTGGAAGTGGAAAAGACACAGAAGGAACCTACGCTGGCCTCCTCAGCTCCAGACCTGTGTCCTGCGGGCTGGGCATCAAGGCGCTGGAGAAGACTGCGGCTTATCTCAGGCCTAAGCTATGTGCTTGAGGTGTCAGTGTAGACAGTATGGCACCATGAAAGAAGTGGGGGGGAGTGCCCACAAGCTTCACTGAGGTTCTGTTCTCAACATCTCTCCAATGCGCTTTGAATATGTAGGAATGTGGCTGATCTTGTAGCACATGAGAAACGTATTATCAGCAAATTGCAACACCGTTCAACCACAGACATTAAGGCTCAACTTCTTTGTTTTTTTTTTAAAGCTGTTACAACACAAGCACCGCATGTTCTCTTTTCCTACACCTATTTTAACATAACACAGAAAAAAATTAGAATATAAAAAATCATGTGCCCCTTGTTACTTTTTTTTCATTAAACAGCAGATGTCTCCAGCACTGACTACAGTTGCCAGATTTCTGTTATGATGATGATAATATCCCCCAAATCGAACTCTTCTCACCGAACGCACTTTTTTGTCCGTATTAAAATTTGATATTTTCTATTCCCCCTTTCAGCACTGCACACAGCCAGTTCATTAGCTGAAATGAATAGCTAACACCGGCTCGTTTAAATGGGGGGTGTCTTACATGAGTTCTCGCCACACTTTGTTTCTGTCAAAAGGCTCCAAGAATCATTGACTCGTATTATACATGCAAATGGCCATCATAAAAATAAAAATTTCATTTAAGATTGTTAATGACTCTTGCAGCTGCCTGGCCTGCTTTAATGATTATCCTCTGCCCCTAATTAAAAGTATTTATCTTTCAAGCATCCAGGACTGCAGAATCTAGTTCTCTTCCGCCTCTGATGGCGAGTTGTGCGAAGTAAAAAAAGGTTTTAATAACAGAGGTGCTGCAAACACCCGCCTGCTACATCATCGGTGCTGAGACCTGGGAAATGAAGTTTCTTTACCTGTCATATCTGAACAGATCTTTTCATGAGCAGCAGAAACTTTGCATATTCTTCAACAATGCATGCTCATGGTAATGATTTGTGGACTGTACTGTCTTGTAGTCCTAGACAATTAACTGACATGTTAATTCTGTGTTTTCTAAATTGCCATTTCATGAGAGAAATCTGGAAATCTGGAAGTATGGAGATGTTTACACCTCTGTGTACGCCAGCAGATGTAGCCAGAGGTGGTATAAGATAAGGGCAATGAATTTGTGTGTCTGCATCAGATGGCTCATTTTTTCCATCAAAATGGACTCTGCCCAGTCCGTCATAACAGTCCAGCACACGGCGAGATCCATAACAATGTCATAAATATTTCAACCAATCAAAAATACTTTGGACTTTGAACACTGTGGGTGGATGGGTGTGGCCCTGGCGCTGACATGTGACACTCACCAGTACCGTCCAATGAGACTCGCAGCATATCGCTGTCGGGCCAATCGTGGTCCACCCCGCTGTCCCTCATGTCCTCGTCCTCCTTGGTCACCGGCGCGTGCCCCGGCCGCGGGGAGGCCTCGCGATTGGGCGCGCCTGCCGGGCTGCCCTCCCCCCTTTCCCCGTTGAGAAGGCCGTGCTCCTCCTCCGAGACCAGCAGCTTGTCATCCTCGTCCGTCTCCGAGCCCGTCTCCACGACGTTCTCGTAGTTCAGCACTGCCAGAGAAAAGAGACGGGAACAGGGCACGTTATTCTCCGTTACTCAGCCAATCATTCCTGCTTGCGATCACCGATGGCCGTTTTTGTGTAACCAATGTAACCGACTGTAAAGCGCGGATTCGCCATCACGGTGATGCAGGGTCCACTGCTATGCAGACACACAAAAATAGCCCCTAATTTTCAGCTGCAGTAAACTGTCTCAGATGCCGACAGGCTGCACCTTTCAGAATATCCAGATCAAAGGCAGCCCTTCAATGTCTCGCGTTCCAATACCATGCCTCACAATTCTGATATTTACTAACAGCACTTGGAACATATGTCACGGGACTAAAAAAAGCTTTGCTCAATATAGTCACTAATTATCGCTGGAACATTAATGAAGTTATGAAGGCACTGTCTGATGTTTCCAGACAATGAGCTCCTAAAGTAAAAATGAGGAGCACTATACCAATCACCAAGCCCTGCTTTCAACCTTTGTACCTGTCTGGCACTTTACTTGTAAAAACAAAGTGCCAAACCATCTAATAGTGACATCTGATAGTCTTTTTTTCATCCACCAGCATGTGGACCCCCGGGCCCCCACCCCACCCCACACCAATACCACACTCCTCAAGTGCTTCCTAAGAGTCGCGGCCGAGGAAATATCGCACAGTCGAGACCGGCATTAAAATAACTCGCAAGTTGCAACCCGTCTGATTCTGCCGCACTTGGTCTCGGGCACATGGCAGCTTTTCTTAAAATAGGCGGCCTGTAAATAAGGTCTGTGAGCTCAATTGAAGGTGGCTGTTTCTGAATTAGTCAGCGCTCGCAGGGCTCTTGAGCCTACACTGGTGGGTACATAAATTGTCCACTTTAGCGAGCCGCAAGAGAGATTAGAGCAATAAACACAGGGCATTAGCTCAGCTACAGAAACACAGCGCTGCACACACACATACCACACTAAAGGGGGGAGGTGAAGTCATGACATCATGGGAACTGGTCTCAAAAATGGGCAGCGGAAGACAGAAAAAAAACACAAACAGCTTAAAGTATCATTTTAATGTTCTGTACCTGGCAAACAGCTTACAAAGTTGTACAGAAATGGTGTATCTGTAGAGGCCGTCACAAACTGAAAGGTTCAGAGGAGATCTCATGCAATCTTACGTTCACAGAGCGCTTTGGGGATTTTTTTTTTTTCCTTGGCGGGTTTACGATGTAAACTTTGAGTCACATCAGAATATTTTTTCTGACAGGAAGGAAAAAAAATAAACTCCCGGCCCTCTTTAGACAAGTTGTCGTGGGGACACTAAGATTATGCCGCGCATATCTGTTCATAATATGGTCTTTGTATAATCCACGGGTCTGCACTTGCCTTTTCCGAACAACTGCATAACAGGTGCAAATTAAAATGAAAACGGCTGCGGAGACAGGGCGAGCCGAATCCGCTGACCTGGGCTGAATACCAATTGACGTGGGAAACAAAACCTATTCAAGAGGTGTGACCACAAGGGTTTAGGCAAGTTCAGGCCGGGTAATGCCCTCGGAGATGAAAAAAAGAGAAAGGGAATGCAAAGAAAGTGAGACGTTCGAACTTGCTGTGTGGTCCACGTATACCTTGGCACAATTGATAATGCGCTTCTATATTATTTCTCTGTCCCTCTCCCCTTTTTGTTCCCTGCCACCCAACCCCCCCTCCCCTGAGAGAGGCAGAGGTTTAACCATTTCTTAGCAACATGCGGGTGACTCCTTTTCTCCCAAACTTTCTAAGGACGGCCCCGGTGGGGGTGGCAACAAAAGGCCAGGAGGCCCGGGAAGCGACCGTCCCACCCCAGAAAACAGATCGGTGAAGGGAAATGGGAATAAAGGCCAGGGTTGGGAGGAGTGAATGAAATTATCTAAGGCTGGACAGGTTTAAAAGGCTTTTTTATCAACACAAAGAGAAAAAACATGGCTTTTGCAGCTTTTTCGGGTTCAGTGGTATACCATTTGGAATAACACAAGGCCATCTGCGAAAGGCTTTGACTTATATATTTGGGGTCTTAAATAGGGGCAGGGGCATAAGAGGCAGAGAGGTTGGATGACTGACAGGAGGCCACTGGTTGTCGTTTCAATATATCAGAACAATCTACTCATGCAATGAAGTAGTGTCTCACTACTGGGTCAGCACTGGAAACATCCGCAACCTCCCCTACGACGTCCCAGCCTCAGGAAAGCCTCCTGTGCAAATCGCAACAAATTCATTCAAACTAAACGGGTCGCTGTCTGGTCCAATCAGCCGTCAGACGCCCAAACCTGACCGAATACAAATGCAAGAAACAACGTCCTTTTCAGCATCTTTGTCGGATTAGCATTGATTTTTTTCTGGTTTATCTAGAGCAGATAAGCTAATAAAGAGAAGCAGAAACAGTTTCCTTCCTTATGGAATCACTCTGCAGCTCTGTTTATAAGAACAGGAACAAACTTCCATTTGAAAGTATATTAAAGTTCACCCTGACCTCCTCCTTAGACTCGCGTGTAAGTGTAAAAAAAAAAGGCTCACAGTAGAATAGGAAGGTATTCAAAGCTTTAAAAATAAAAACAGGTTGACAGCTGAAGACAACATGATGTTTGACTGGTAAACAGCTAATGCTTGGGATATGGAAAAAATGTGAGTATGTGAAATGGGCTGTTTATTGATTGTTTTTTTTTTGTGTTTACGCAGAGTGGGGCAGGGGCTAATGCTCTGCTGGCACCCTCGTCTGTTGCATGTGTGCTTTGTATCGCTGTTGCATTAGCGAGCACCGAGACGGTGCCCTCCCAGACAAAAGCCACGGCTCGCACTGTTTGTCCTTGGGTCGTACGGGTCAGGCAGCACCATTCTCCAGACAAACGTGACTGGAGCATTCTCATTTAAAAGAGACCACAGTCTGTTTATCTTTACAGCCACTCCTACACGTATATATGTAGGAGTATACGTGTACTACATGTATATATGCAGGCGTATATATATGTATATGTGCGTGTGTGTGCGTGTGTGTGTATACATGTATCAACATATCCACACACACGAGTAAGATCCTCTGATTTAAAAGACTTACTGATGATGGAGTGAAGGACGATTCAAATATTGTGTAAAATTATCAAATGACAGCACAGTCTGGTGTTTACACAGCATTATGTCCTTTAAGAACATAAATGTAATTTTTGGTTGTTTTTTTTTTTTCTTTTTTCTTTTCTATTTATGATTAACATTCACAAGATTCACTTGTGTCAGTTTAAGATTAAAAGGCTGGCAATAAGAGAAGAAATATCTGTCGGAATTCTCTAAACCTGTGTACACTCAAACAGCACCAAGCAGTTTTACAGGAATGTGAAATAATGAAAACGTTTTCATAGACATTTATTATTTATATATTAGTATTATATATTGAGAAGTGTAAGCTTGTCAACGACAAATGTTGTTTTAATCAATGCAGACCTTGGGAAAAAAAAGAAAAAAAAAAACGACCGGCCAAGTACAACTTAGTCAACGCAATCACGCAGCGCGAACCAGTGAAAGCCTGCATTGTTTAAGCGATGCCTCTGACAGACAGACACCGAAAAGCAGCAGGCTCCCACTCTACATTGTGCTCCTCCGCCGCAGTAATTCCAACCTGCTCATGTCACCCGGGACGCTTGCGCCCGTTCCGTACCTCTCCGCTAATCAATCTTTTGTCCTCATCCGAGGAGGCGACAGACAAAGGAGGTGGTAATGTTTACTTCTCGGGGGCTCTCTTAAGTTCTCTCCGGCTGACACTTTCCATTTTTCCTCCCTTAGTTTAAGCGTCACATCCAACAAAGGCAATTACTTCTGACATTTTCTCACTGATTCTACCTGTTTGATTTCGCGTCAAAGACGTTCTTTTTCGCTCCACGGAATTCAAGTAAATAAAAGGCGCCTCTTATTTGAATGCTATAGATAATTAGGGTGACATTTATAATTGCCAGTGTCTTGCTTGATATCAGGCTTAAACCTCTCTTAGTTAGACTTTGATGACTTTGGCATTATACTGTCAGTTAGCAGACTAAGGAGGGTAGTTGATAATAACGTATATTGTATTGATTATGATGAGTATGGCACCTACAAAAATGCCTGTTTGCACGTGCGTGGGGGGGGGGTGAGTCATCCTTTTGATGTTCTGTGGACAGAAGCAGAGGAGGCCGATTAAAAGCTCCTCAGCTCCTTTTTTATCATTCACACAAATAAACAAAGGAGCAAACCCCCCAAACATTGTCACTGGGTGCTTTCTTCCGAGGCTAATGAAAAGTATCATAAAATCATTTAGGGCTGAAAGGCAAAGGCAGCTGAATGGCCTCTGAAAGCATCTGTCCTTTCCTGAGAATGGGTGCCGTTAATGTCCTCCGCATTTGCTTTCTTCATCTGTAAATGGATTTAAATACTGGCCCGTTTGTGTCCCCGAGAATATTTCTCGCAAACGATTCTCCCATTCACCCCCGGGGCAAAGGGAGGCCAAACTGTGCCCCCACAGCCTACGTGTAAACACACGCAGACAAATAAACGGATGAAACGAATGACTGAATGAAGGAATGAACGTGCTTCGCTCTGTGGCCCTGGTTTCTCATTACGGCCGCAGTGAAAGGCGGGTTGAGTACAGACGTCCGTATCTTTGGAATGCTTATGAACGGTCACATTCAGCACCTGTTCTGTTCCCGTCACCGCCAGTATCAACAGTAACCCGTGTACCACACGTCTGAGCGAAGTTACTGCTTGGCATTTTCCAAGTCCTGGCTCAAACGCGCACTTCAAAAAACAAACAACAAAATCACTGCAGACACAAAGCACAAACCATAATCTAAAATTAACTCTCTGACTGTGAAAAAAGTCTTCCCGTGTCATCAAAAGCGCTAACGGGGACGTACCTTTTACAGATGCAATGACAACGTGCTGCAATTAAAACCACTCCCATGGTGTCTCTGAAGGCTCCCACACTGAGGGACACTGCACTCCATCCACAACCCGACCAAAAACAAAAAAAGACGGACCAACAGGTAAAACGCCGGGGAACTGCACGCTACTCCTCTCCCCACGCTCCTCCCCCCGCGGAGACTGTGGTAGAGGTGTCCCCGGTGAGCCCTGGCTGGCCGCTGCAGGTTCACTCCAGGTGATGTGGAGTTTCCTGTTCCCTGCGCACCAGATATCGAGAGGAGGAGTCATCCCCACCAGCAGATGAATGGTCTCTCTCTCTCTCTCTCCTGTTTCAGGAACGCGAGCGGGGCGTATCACCTGAATGGCTGGAGTAGGGGTGGGGGGTGGGGGTGTGCGCGTGTTAAGGTGGAAACGAGGTCGCTGCCTTGTGGCTACCCGCCGGAGGAGGGATAACAATGACCTTTTAACTGTCATCATTTCTTTTCACATCCGTTTAGGCTCCTGAATAGACCGTTTCCTGAATGATCTGCTCGAATCAAGCGGGGTTTGGTCTGCTTTCATTGTGAGAGCTGGGGTGAAAAAAAAAAACTGACTTGTTTTATAAAAATTGCAGTATGAGAAATTTTTAAACAAAGGGGAGCATTCTTGTCATATTTCCGTTGTTAAATTTAAATCATCCTACCATACAATGAAGCCAATGAGCATTAGCACTGACTGAATCCAACAAACGGATATATCAGACCAAAATGCACTTCTTTATATAAAGATTTGCCACACATTCCTGTAATTGGATCTCTGCAGAAGTGAAGCAGGCTTGTGCTCTGGGGAGAGTGTAACAGGGCAGCATTGGAGGATCAGGAGTGGGCACAGCAAGCCGTACGCCAAAAGGACAGTGGCACACAGCGAACAAAGGGCCTACAAAGAGAGGGG
The DNA here is from genome assembly GCF_013368585.1 of Megalops cyprinoides. NCBI lineage: Eukaryota > Metazoa > Chordata > Actinopteri > Elopiformes > Megalopidae > Megalops > Megalops cyprinoides. The sequence continues at coordinate 21,896,928 of NC_050596.1, forward strand.
CTGCTTTGTAGCGGCGATGAATGGTGAAAACTCAGCGATGTGTAAACCAAGCCGGGAGTGTGTGTCTGGGTGTGCGTGTGCGAATGTGTGTGTGTGGGGTGTTCTGAGTGTGAGTGTGAGGGTGAGTGTGTGTGTGTGTGTGTGTGTGTGTGTGTGTGTGGAAAGGGGAGTGGTTATGTTCAATAATTTCTGCCATGAGGCCCCCACAGTAGCCTGACTCTAATTGAATTAAACTCCCATTTAGTTGCGGGAGGTTGGTGCAACAGGCTGGAAAAAGAAAGCTTCAAGGTTTGCTCGACCGCTCCGAGGGTCCACCTCTTTTCGCCCCTGGACGGATCTGCCATCTGTGCTTCCCCGCACACATGTTCCCTGCTCTGTGCAAATGTTCACGGCCCCCACCTAACTGAGAAGCCAAAAAAAAAGGCACACACACACACACGCTCACACACAAAAAGGAAAACAAAAGCTCTCTGGGTAGCCCCCAGGACCTGGGGGGAAAAATAAAAGGGGGTACCATAAAAATAAAAAAACTATCCTTCCAAGATCCTGGCACAGGTGAGGCCCGTCTCCCTGACTCCCCCGCTCACACACCCGTCAAAGCAAAGGAAAGGTTAAAATTAGAAAATTTAATTTATTTGATCATTTCCCCGAATAATTAGAGTTAATATGGGTTAATTAATATGCAAATCTCTCAGCAGATGTTCTGCAGTGAGGGCCTGGTGCGAGAAAACAGCCCTCACTTTCTCCAGCGTGATTTTGGCTGTCAGCTATTGGCTATAATTACTGTAACTAACCAAATACGCACAAAACCTTTTTGGAGCACGAAACGGGTTCAGTTCGCGTCCTGAGCTAACTGGTACTTTTCTCACACAAAGGGAGAACAATTTCCAATTTTCTGTGAGTATAAAAGGCAGTTTTGATGTTCTTTCGATATTCTCTGCAGTGAATGCTCTAAACATGACATCTTAACATGCTTTTGTACACTCTTCAAAACGTAACCCAAGTGACACTGAACAAAATAGAAAAAAAAAAAAAAAAAGAGAAAAGAAAACAAGCAGAGAGCACCTGCAAATCAATTAAGATTTTCTGTTTGGACCCTGGTGACATTTCCTAATCTATTTCACATGGCAAGAAGCCAAGCACAATCTGTAACTTTCCGAACAGGCCAGATGGATAATCTGACATCTCCAAATGAGGGATTGGAGAGCTTTTTAAACGGTGCTTTACAATCAGGAATCAGAGTGCCTATCAAATATTCATGTGACTCTAAGACCTGTTTGGCTGGGACCAACGTCTGTCCCTTTTGTTCCTTCTTTGCCATAGGCTACCTTTAAAAACCTTGCCTTTGCATCAACGGTATTAAGAGAACACAAACAAAATATGTCACTTAGTACTCGTGTTATTTTACCCTACGTTCTGTACCTAGTTGGTACAAAATCAGTATGTTTTACACCTTGAGACTGCACTGACTGCACTTACTGGGATACTGAAGTTATAACTGTTAGCAAAAAATGTGGCCCCCCAAGATCTCTGGATAAAATCTGTCAGCACCAGGAGTGGAAGTGCTGCTCTCTCAATATGCCCAGGACTAAATAAGCAATTTAGCATATGTACACTGTGCCTTAAGCCAGTTATGACTTTGACAAATCATTTTTGTCATCATAGTTCAAACAAATGATAACAAATAATAATACAATTGAAACAGTAAATAAAAAAGTAAAATAGCTGTGTGTTGTGCGTGTAGTTTTTATTTCACTGGCACACGGTGCCATGCTAAGACTGCCCACCCCCCTTCATTCCTGGCTGTCTGCTCCCCAGAGCAGGATCATGTACAGTACATGCTTCTAACATCCTCCTTGCTCCTGATAGGACCCTGCTGTAAGCAGACACTTATCAGTGAGCGCTCTGTCTCTCTCTCTCTCGCTCTCTCTCTCTCTCTCTCTCCCTCTGTCTCTCTCTCTCTTGCTCTCTCTCTCAGCTCGTCTGTCTGCTCCAGCTCCAGCTGCTGAAAGCCACAGCCCCCCCATCGGTCGACTGCTCGCTTACACGCACACACACACACACACACACACACACACGCACGCGCTGCCTCTCAGGTACAGGAATCTGCTGACAGGGTCAGCCCGGGCCCTCGCCGCCGGGTTCGATGCGGGGCGTGGCAGTCACTGCGCCGTGTTATCAGCCGCCTTGTTAAACACGGCCGGTCTCCCCTGCTCGCTCTGTCTCAGCGCAGGGTTTCCGGGACGACGGTGGGGCCCTGCCCCTGTGGAAGAACCCACACCCACCCACCCCCCACCCCCGTCACGCTCCTTTTACTTTCATCTATTTACCTACACTGTCTTCAGTTCCATTCTAGCAGCAGCGCTGGGGACAGCTTTCAGCAAAGGTCTGTCCCTGTCCAAAGGTAGAGGTGACACAGAAGTGCTATCACATGGGTATTATTCAGGGAAAAATACACGACATGAAACAAGTTTGCATGGTGTGACGGTGTGATTTTAGAGGCACGTGTAATTTTCCCTAGACCTCAACGCTTTGCATTCACTGCTTACAAATGTGAAATTATTCCCACGTTCACAAGTTATTCCACCAAAACCCTCTGCCGTTCACCGACGGGAAAAAACAAAACGCACAAATCCAAACGTTCATAATTCTTTTAACGAGAAAGCCAAAATAATACACTGCGTCTTTGTCCTTAAAGAGAGGGCTGGCAATTGTTTCGTGCACCTCTCATGATGCTTTCCTGATAACGCTGTAAGGATGGATGAGCAAGGAAATTTCAGGGGGAAAAAAGTTGGAAAAGAAGTTTTTAAACAAGCTTTCCCCAGTAGAATAAATCGATGTACTTTTTAATGCAATGCGCTGAAGATGTTCAGTGGAGAAATCAGCAATGTTTTGTAGCTGAAGGGCCATATGCCCCATTTTAATAAAAAGGAATCCATAAAAATAAATTACTTGCACTAAGTGTATGCAAATTCAAATGTAAGCAATCAGTGCAAAATTAATTTTGCCACAACTGATTAAAAGCATTAATAAATCTATATACAGTATTGGTTCAATCTGATACAGTAAATTTATTACACTTCCTGTAAGATTAATTAGAATGCTACAATAACATATTGTGGTGCCTGAATAGATTACTGTACGTTTTTGTTAATTACAGCTAAGTAGAGCCCAAGTTGTAATTACGCTCTGAAACAAAGTCATTTTATGGTGATGTCTTATACTTCTAGAAATAAGATGAATGCATACAAAAAGACTTACAGTTTCAGAAAAAATCTGTTTTAGAAGATTTATTTTCTGTCTCATCTAAATCTTGGATAAAAACTAAGCCTTGGTCTTTCCGAGAAAGATTTCTCAAAAATAAGCGTCGAGCTTGCTCCCACAAATTCTATTTCACTTTTCAGTCTCGACAAAACTATCAGGCAAATCCTGAGATAAGCTGCCTAAAAATAACAGTCCGGCGGTGAGGGCTGCTTTCTCTTCTTCTAAAACCCGCTGTGGCCTGGAGTAGTGTTTTGAAACGAGGGCCATTGAGAGCCTACCTGAAACCTAACTGCCTCTCTCTCAACGTCACTCGGTCATGCCAAGTACCTTTTAAAGAGGAATGAAAGTATTCACACACGCGCTATGTGTGGCGGTGACGGATTCTACAGAGCAAATTAAATAAACAAATGGCAGTAAAAGATCATGAGAAAACATTAGGTATGCAGGAGGAAGTGGCTGCCTTACTCCTTCAAACTGTCGCTTAAACACTTTTCTGGCATCCTAAATAACAGTGATGTCTAATTTACAACCGTTTTGGCATAAAATACTGGAGCTTTTCATGCACAAAGCAAATAAAAATAAATAATTAAAAAAGTGGCTTGGGCCTGAAATTTATCTGTGGAGCGAACTGTGGGGCTGGCTGTCAAAGCCGGCATCTTGGAAGACCTCCAAGCCAAAGAGAGGAGTTTAGCTTCATTACAAAGAATGGGGGGGAGCTTTCCTTAATGTGTTTTTAAAAGCACAGCGAAGGTAAAATCGGTGTGGAGAACGCATTCTCTGAATAGCATCTGTGCGCTGAGGCTGTTGGAGGAGCACTCACTGTCATAAAACTCTGCCAGTTACCAGCTGGGGGTCGAGGCTGGGGGGAGGGGTGGGCTAGGGGCTTTAATAGGGTCCGAGGGAGGGCGGCAGCTCCGAGCTCTCAGATGGGATAAAGATCAGAGAGGAGGGAGCTGTCCAGGTGAGGGTCCCTCCTCCCTCCCTCCCCTCCCTCCCTAACCCCCCGGCCTGGCCAAATCTGATCAGACCCATTCAGATGCTAATGAGAGTGTAAGTCACATCTGTTCCCCCCTCTGCGCCTGGACGTTTGTCACCTGAATAGCATCCCCACCAGGTATCAAACGAGCCGCAGGAAACAGGCCTCTCTTTTCATTGCCGCTCGCTCTCCCCGGCCCCTCCAATCAGAGAACGAGCGCCCCCCTCGCCCTGCGGGGACCCCCCCTACCCCCGCCTGCTGTCGCGCCTGCGCCCCCCGACACTGTTACCACGTCCCGATTAGTCACGGCCAAACGGGGGCCTTCCCCGAAAACCAGGCCTCAGCGAGCCCTGCCCGGCCGGATTCTGATGCGTAAGCCCCCCGCCGCTTTCAGACGGCCGGGGAAGTCGGACGCGTTAAATAAAGGGCCAGCCGTGCTGTTCCTGAGAGCAGCTCCAGTAAGAATGACAGACAGGGAAGAACAAAAGAGCTGCTGGGTTGTACCGCTCTTGCCGAGGCCACCGTACTTGAAGAGAGCCACGACGCACTTGTGAGTCGATCACGGGTTACGCTCGCCATGTCCGTGTGTGTGTGTGTGTGTGTGTGTGCGTGTGTGTGTTGTGCTTGTGATATTTTTATGTCTCACCTATCATTTCCCCTGCTGAGAGCAGAGACAATGGACGCTCCTGTGGACAAAAGGACACGGCCCGTGGACAATGGGGACCTACGGAGAGCCTAAAGTCACCTTTTTATTACACCTAATGTATAACTGAAGCTGTTCAGCAAAACTCCCCCCCTGCTGTGTTCAAAAAAAGACCTCTGCATAACAAAGCCCTCAAACAGTGCTGCATCCATCGCGTCTGTCCGAGACGTCCGCGGGGACGATTAATGTACACGTCCCAACTGCTCAGCTTTCATCCTGACCCGCTGAAACTTTCCTTTCTCACACCGACCCGGCGCGTCGCCTCCTGCTACCCCGAGCGCAGTGATAAATGAGGGAATGTATCCATATAAATGTGAAATCGCTCGTGAAATCATCACAAGATGAGTCCGTGTCGTATGGCGGCATACACATGGGATGCCTTCCCTGTCAATCACACAGATGAATGTGTGCACACGGTATAAAGCTCTGATGTTTTGAGTGTGTGTGTGTGTGTGTGTGTGTGTGTATGAGTATATGTGTGCGTCTGTGTGCGAGTGTGTGTGTGTGAGTACATGTGTGTGAGTGTTTGTGTGTGTGTGTGTGTGTGTGTGAGTGTGTGTGTGTGTGTGTGTGTGTGTGTGTGTGCATGTGTGTGTGTGTGTGTAGGCATAAGTATGCATGTCTCCTACATAATTGAGCGATTTCCAAGGCGCGGGGAGCGGAGGGACAGGAGCGTGGTGCCTGCCGGAGCATTAAAGCAGTTTTGATCCGAGTCTCCTTTTCCCTCCACCCTTGGGTGCTGCCTCCCCGCGGTCCCGTCGATCCGATCGCCTTTTGATCCGCGGGCTGAAAGGAGCGCGGCGCGCGAGAGTGCTGTAGGTATCCGGGGTACGGGGGGGAAGGTGCTAATTAGCACGGCAGGGTAACCGACGTGTGGATTACACCCAGAGCAAATGCTCCGGCTTGTTTGTTCTTCTCACTTCCCTTTGCCTGCCCTTCTTACCCCCCTTTCTCCAGCCCCCACCTCCAGCACCTCGGCGCTGAGTGAATTATTTACCAGCCATGCTAAGGGGGATGCTAAAACCAACTGGTGCAGCCCTAAAAAAAGGGCTGCGGGGGCGTGTGCCGGCTTCTGCAGGTGGCAATACCTTGCCCCCTCAGTGACCCCGTGCCCTCCTTTGAGAGGTCCGACTTACCAAAATGGCGCATGAGGGAAAAAAAGGCTTCATAAAGGACAGAGGAAGAATGGGCGATTTAAAAAAGAAAAAAACAGAAACAAGGAACAATCTCTAAATGAAAGACTATGTCATTACGGCTCCAGTGGGCCTCCATTGTAATGCCTCTGTAATGCTATTTCCTTAATCTTTTGTCTTTGGGAAAACTATTATTAGCTAAGCACCCGCAGCTGTGAACCCGTTCAATGGGTCTGAATTTGTTCATTATCAACAGAGCATCCGCAGACGTGTTCTGCGAGGGCCCGTTGCCGCCAATAAACTAATAACGAGAGGATCTTTAATTGGGGAAGGAGACGGAAGGAAAGGCGAAAAGGTGACTGGGGCTGTCACTTCCCTTGAGTCTTCCCCAACGGCGAGGGGGAGGCCATTAGCGGGACAGACGCGAAGGCAAAAAGGTGAGCGTCTGGGACGCAGGGCCCCTGTAATCTGTCTCCCTTCAGTTTACAGCTCAAACGCGTTACTGTGATTACGGGCCCCGCGTTAACTCCCCAACTCCTCTCGGAGGAATCTGCGGGGCCCCCCCGTCTCTGCCCGTCGGCTATCACCGTTTCCGTACGGCAGGCGATTAAGGGTCCGGGACTCGGGCGAAACCTGAAGAGCATTGTTTCTGGCAACTTCCTCGGAGCTCCTTGGAAGCGTCGTCTTTCGTTTTTTAAGAGATCCCTAGTGGCTGTGCAGGAATCAAATCCTCATCTCGACCGGAAGTCATATTTAAACTGCTGGCCAGGTTGGGGGGGTTCTCTCAAGCTAAGTGATTTGTGCAATGTAAACTGCAGGAAATGTACTAAGAGAATAGACTTCCAGTCACTCCATTAACCCCCTATGTCCTGAGGAAAGGGTTTTTTTTCCACAAGACTTTAAAGAGATGTGTGTGGTTGATTTGTTTGAACCTAGACACTATTCAATTTGAAGTCCAACAAGAAATGTGCACTAGCAGACGCTAGTACGCAAGCAAGTGATTGACTAGAATTGGTGTAATATCATTATTCTCAATATAACAAAATAGCACCAAAAACATTCAAACCCTTACGGGAAGGATTAGTGTACCACACTAAATTTGTGCATGGATTTGTTTGTTTGGGAGATTTTTACTGCTCATACCAGAAAAGGAAAGGCAAACAATCACAGCAGCTCATTTCTTAATAACCCCTGATCTGCCCCTCTTGAGAGAACCGGAGTCTGTGTCATCACACAAAGATAAAAAAAGTCTGTCTAGATTTCAGTCAAATGAAACAAGCGGGTAGTTTCCCGTCGCCGTGCTGACAGTGTTCCCGGTGTCCATCCCCCACTCTGGCCTTTGGTCTTTCCTCTGCGGCCTGTTCCTGTCGCCATCTCGGTATGTAATCTCAGAGCGGCAGGCGGCGGGGGAAGGTTAACACACGGCAAGCAGGCCGAAGGAAGAGGGCAGCGCCCTGTGGGCAGGAGGGGCAGTTTCCAGGAAGCCAGGGCCCAAGCAAACTTTTGGCAGAACCCTTTCATCCCCCTATCTCACCCCCGCCCACCCCCCCATCCCCCAGCCCGTTTCCTTGAAACCTTACAATTCCGTTTTTTTAAGACCATGCTCGCGGTAAGGAGAGCATCTTAGATAGGAAAGCATTCCCTCCGTATGTGTTCAAGCTCCCATGGCCTTTCGTCTTTGCGCGATGCGCCCTCCCTCCACTGTTATGAGGTTGATAGCAGGTAATTAATACCGATGAATGGTTCCACGCCGTACCCTCAGTAATTGTGGCCTGGATCCACTCCACCCCTGCGGTCAGAAATGCTGACACAGGCTAAGGAAGCAGTCAAAGGAAGAGGAAACGCACCTAAAGGTTCCCTTTTTTTTGCATAGCTGTGTGCAGCCCCTGAGAATCATGGGAGCTCACAAGGGCCCCCACAGAAAGATCCCCTTGGGAGACAATCTAACATTGCTGCAGACCTCAAACGTTACTCAGCAGTGACATTTTACAAGAAAAAACAAATAACCACACTCTGGCTGTGATGGCCATTGCCAGGTTACCACAGTTTTGCAGTGCACAAACAGAAATGAGTGGTTCTTTTTGTCTTTCTGTTATAAAAGAACTCACACACATTCACCCTTTCCAGGGTGGCACTTTCCGTGGAAATATTCGTGGAGTTATGTGTATTCTGCTTCTCCCCACCCCCCCTCCACTCTTGATAAGGCTGATGTTGCACTGAGCGCCGAGGAGAGATGCTGGTTTGTCACCTATCTCGTGATCTGAACAGGATGTCTGATTCATTTTCAGCGGTGCCCTGTCAGAACAACAAAGATGTAGCACTTTTCATCTATTTCTTCCCCCTGCCCACCGCCATTGTTAACGAAAATGTAGGGGCAGACGGAGTCCGAATGCCGCAGCTCCTGCGAAGAACGTGAGCATGCCACTTGTACCAGTGGTCCCTTGGAAAGGGGGGGGGGGGGGTGCTGACCGCACTCGTCCTTTACCTCTCACCCTCAGCAACCCACCGACTTGTTTTCTTAAGTTTTAACAGCCCGTACACAGAATTCTGTCTTTTGGGTGGCTTTCACAATAAAATCCAACAGATGCCAAGAAAAATGTCCTTGGTTCCCTGTAAAAATAAGACGGCCATTTCCTAGAGGAGTCACCTACAGGATTAGGCTGTCCCTCAGCCTCTCGGCTTTAGGTAACAATATACCAAAGCTACAAAAAAAAACATATTAGACCTAGAAACGAGCGCCCTGTCTGGGTGGTCTTGCCCCGTTATGTTCAGAGTTCAACCGCCGCGGCCTCTCAGGAGCAGGCCAGCATGTATGAAAAATAATAAAGCTTTCAGTAGATGCAGGAGGGGGGGAGGCTGAGCCTTTTAGCGAGGCGCTTACTGTGCTCATTTTACTATCGTCTGTGTGTGTGTGTGTGTGTTTTTTAAAGTTCTTATCGCTTTGGCTGCTCAAAAGGTGTGACAGGATGAAAAGCAGGTGGTTCCTCTTTTGAGCGCGCTCGCATGGTGATGTGGCGACAGCCACCCAGCCAGCCGCGCTGCTGAGGGGAGCTAATCAGCCCTTTACACCTTGGACTGTATCAGAGAGCTGTAGTAAAGTGGCAACCGCATCCCCCCTCGGCCCCCGCGCTCGATCGCCCGCCCGGCTCGCTCAATCCCTCCGTCAGCTCCGCGAATCGGTGCCCCACTGAAGTCCGACGTGCGAGAGAGACCGTGCGTCGGACAAAGGCTCCAACTGAACCCCGGGCCTCTTGTGTCGAAGCGTGTACTGGGCACTACAGTTCAATGGCCCTCTTTATTGCTGCGGTCGCGCTTAAAGAGACGTGTTTGCTCTGCCTTAACTGATCGCCAAACTCGCCGATTTCTCCTTTAAAAATGCATGTATTTATTATGACCTGTGGATCACCCGAGCGCCGGGTAAGTCATTCATCACCTGACAGTGCGGCTAACAGATAAAGGGAAATGAATATATTTTGGCCTCTTGTGACTGGGGTACCAATTCCAGCTCCAGTAAAAAGGGGAAAAAAAAGAATGGGATTCTCCAGAGATACCTGACTCAGCTGCTTCCAGGAATCAAATTCATTCCAGAGATAACAGCTAATCATTTGTCACCCCGAGAAGCAATTCCCCGCGATCGCGGGAGAAAAGTGTGTCGTTTTATTCCAGGGGTCTGTCAGATGGCAAGAAATTGCATTCTGCCAGCGCCTAACCTCTGCCTTCAGTAGCGCGCGCGAAAATCCGCTCCGTCGAGAAGCCACCACCGGTGTCAGCGGGACGTCCCACCAAACACACTGACCCCCTCCTTGCCACGATTCTCCGTGAAGTCACAAAAACGCCACAATCCATACCACCTCCATCCCCATTTAGGCCACTGCTCAGTGCGCTTTTGCTGAGAGGACCTAGAACACCGTCACATAATTTCCACATAGTGCGGGCTTTAAAAAAATAAAGAACCTTGTTTGTAAACGCCGATGCAAGGGACCGGTCACCCCAGCAACGCTGTCTTGTTGACTTCCCGTGCAACCCCAACTTCCTTATTAACAAATGCGATTCGAGATTCAATATAAAAACAATCTCATTCCGGTTCATAAGGTTTATAATTTGTGTTACTGAACAGACCCCTGGAATGCAGACAGTACATTGGCCGTACTTAATTGCATTACGTGTGCCATGGGGTTGCTGGAAGCAGGCAGGAGGGGAAAAAAGAAAAGCCCAAAACAATATTGCCAGTGTGCAAGAAGTACTTCTGACAACTAGCAAATTTAGAGATTTATTTGAAAGAGACTGCTTTATTAGATTAGCAATGGCATATTAGGGACAGTTTAGAAAAAAAAAGTCTACCTTCGCAACACTGGTAACATCAGTGAAACAGGCCTGTTGATTGCGTGAATGCTAGGGCTGTGTGGTCCTGATAAGGGCTCTCTCTCTGCGATACCAGGCAGACTCATAGCCTGCATCTCACAACAGGAACGGGGGTTAAGGTCAGAGGTGTGAAATGTCATATCTTTAACTTTTTTTCCCCCTGTTCTGTAAAGTGCAATGAGTCAGCGCTTTTTCGCTGTTTCAGAAGACGTGCAGGCTTTCTCCTGGGCGATACCGAGAAACTTCGCACTTTCAGCCAACGGCCGAGGCACGAGCCCGTGCGTAGGTCCGGGCCTGCACGCCGCAGCTGTGGAGAGGCCGCCGAAACCTACCCGAGGAAAGGGCTCTCACATGCACAAATGAAGACCCGCCACTTGTCAACCACTTAAAAAGAGTAGCAACATCCTGAATATTTCCAGTGCTTAAGTAGTTCTTCAAAAGCCAAATTCCTGCTCAGAGAACGGCCGTGGACTTATTTATTACTTATTTATTTATTTAGTGTGCTGGGGAGGGGAAGGCGGGGGGGATGGTAGGGGGGGCGCAAAAAAAAGTCTACACTCCTGAAATTCAAGTAGCCGATAGAGAGACAGATTCCCCAGGAGAAGACAGATTTTCTCAGGTTTGGATAAATAATTTATGCATACTTTCACTTTGGCATGAAGGAGCGATCCCAGCCCTTCTGAGGGGGGAATGGGGGGGCATGGGTCCTACTTCCTCTGTGGCTAAATTATTCAGACATCCAGGTGGTAATGCTCCTAATAGTTTTGCCCTTTATGCCCTTAAAAACCACTAAAATCCATGTCAGAATCCAAATGCATTATTCATATCATCATAGTCATAATTGTAGTTTACAGTACAGTATGAAAAGATTACTGCCACAATTATTCTTGTATTAATGATTAACATGATCAACTCTCAAATGTTTCAATGTGTGTATGATCCATCTTTGTCACACACACACAATACTGTAAACTGAGTACAGTGTAAATGGAATTTGAAACAGAACATGGCAAATATATATACACATATATATATATATATATATATATATATATATACATATATATAGTACGTAATTTCATTTTTAATGTACACAGGCATATGGTACTTCTCACAAATATATACAAAGAAAGCAGGACTTCAATTTAATTCTAATTTAATACTATAGAGAAAATCTGCAATGCAAAGAAAAACACCCTCAATTAAAGGCGTCTCATGAGTGTCAGTTTAACGAGATACAAGCTGACGAAATGCTTTTCAGAGCGCCGGTTCCACCTTTGAGAAAAAAAAAAGACAAACGCAACGAAAAGGAAAGCACTGTAATGGGAGAAGGTCACAATTGGTGACCTCCCCGGGTCCCGCGGGCCTCGCCAGCGAGGCTGGATGGGGGGCGAGGGGGCGAAAACGGCACTCTGAGTCAACGCCCCGTCAACCTCCTGCCAGGTTTCGCTAAGCGCCGCGGGGCCGCTCTCCCTCACTCGTCCAAATCCGCGATGACACGCTCAGGATAGCTCACCGCCTGGGTCGCCTTTTCCCCTTGCTTTTTCTCTTTTTTTTTTTCCACTGCTCAGAAAAAAAGACTGCAGAGGAATATACTCAGGAAACGAAGGTGGATGATGGTGGGGGGGGGTGGGGGGTGGTGGGTGGGCAGGAGAGCAGAGGAGTCCTGCTGCTTGAGAGAACACACCTAGACCCTGGTGCCATCGACAGATGTCCGCCTCCAGGACAGGGCTTCAGGGGGTTTCGAGGACAAACGAGTGACATCAGCCTAATGAACGGAAAGACGTGGCTCTCTGCCGCCTGTGACTGGGAGGGCTTATCCAAGCAGCTCTCACAGGCAAGCCATCTTCCAAGGGACCACTGGTACAATAAAATGCAGCTGAAACTGAGTCATTTTAAAAAGAAAAGACAAAAAGTACAAGAAAACAACAAAAAAAAAAAAAACTTGCAGTCCAACACCTTCCCGGCCAAACCGCTACTTCACTGCGTAGAAATTCAGGCCACAAAATACAGCCAGTTTCACGCCCTTGCTAAATAAGGGTTCGAAAAAAAAAACATGTCCTTCACACTGTTTAGCAGTCATCTCAAGCCCCCTCCTCCCACCAAAAAATAAGCACCCCTAAATGTGCGGGGTAAATGTGAAGGGCGTGCAATAACGTGTAGCTCCCAACGCACACAGTGCGGCCCGTGCGCACTGCGCTGGCCAAAACAAAGAGAAGTACGCTGTCAGAAAGTCATAAAAATCAATAAAGCAGGATCTCCCTGCCTGGGCGGGGGCCACGGTGTTAGGTTTTATGCACGCTGTAATAGAGGGGATCGGATTCCAGCGTTTCGTCCCACGCCAGAGCAGGCCGAGGCCACCTGGGAGACCGCTGGAGCACCGCTCAGCCCACGGAGCTGTCCCGGTGCCAGCTCCCTTGCATCAGAGTCGGGGCGGTTGCTGGAAACAGCACCGGACGGTCCCCCTTGCCCCCCCCCCCCCCCCTCCCCTCCGGCCCCCCTCCCCGCCCACCACCTTCTCCATCTGGCACGGCCAGCTAACTTCCTCCGAAAACGCAAAGAAAAAAAGTCTGGCCGGGAGGCTAACCTGCGGGGGCGGGTGCGTTTTTATTTATTATATTTATTTATTTGTTTTTTACTGGTCCTTCCTTTAACCCGTGTGCCATTTACCTGCTCCCACAGTAGGCGCTTCAATGTCGACGCGATCCTGCCGCTCGGAACACAGACGCAGCGTCACCAAACGGAATGTGACGTGTCACGGTTTACTTTGTTCAGTACTACAGATACCAGAGCATGCGGCCTGGGACCTGGTCTTTAGCTGGCGAGGAATCGGAGAGCACCTGTTGGCTCGGCGTTCACGTGCGGGGGCGGGTCCGGTGCGTTGCGCGTGAGTGTTTCTTCCTCCCTTTGGCTAAATCCTCAGCCAGCAGGCAAAAGCTACGCGGGTGAGGTCAGCACCGCTGGCCCGGAGGCTGGAACTTCATTCCTGGCGTGCAATCGGCATTAGACAGCCTCCGAGTGTGGGTTCAGCCGGCGCTTTTTCGCAGGGTTTGGTCGAGGACAAGCCACATGCGGCGAGCGAGATTCCTGCGAGGCGCTGGCCCCGCCCACGCCGGGACCCTTGGCCCGGAGCGGGCGCTGGGATCGCGGGCGCTACCCGCAGGCTTTCATACGATTGGTCCTACGCGCTTGGGAACAGCGGCGTGGGCGGCGGCCGGTTGAGTGGTCGACGTGACGCTGCATGACACACTGTAAGCCACGCTTTACTGAGATCAGACTGCCCAGGCTAGTCCTCAGCTGCGTGCTGTCATGTCCAGTCAGCAGTTTTGACGTTTTTTCCCCATCCACGGTTCGTGTTTTGCATCGTCCTCTGCCAGACGGACATTGTCTCAGTCCAAGTTAAACAACATGGCTGTCTTTATATTCATTATCGCACAAAAAAAAAAAACCAAGCGCATCATGGTCAAATACACCATGACTGTATTCGCACTGAGCCCTAGTGCGGAAATATATTCCCAACAAGTGCAGCCCGTCCCATTCAAATCTGCATGCATTACACTTTTCCTAGCTTTTTTCATCAGCTGCAGCAAGACAAAAAGAAGATTCAAGCATGATTTCTAATTACGGTCCCAAAAGGGCACGCTTCATGCTGATCTCTCCCCCTCCCTCCCTTTACAGAGAGAGAGACAGAGAGTGTGAGAGAGAGAGAGAGATTTTGAGGACAAGGGCAGGCATTTTTTTTGAAATAAACATGACCCTCGCGAATTCTCCCAAGGAAAAGAGGCACCATTTGCTGCTGGTTTTTTTTTGAAAGGGCCGTGGAGAGAGGCAGACCCTTGACGCTGACACCTCCTCTGGCGGTCCTCTGGACAATCGGCTTCATCAGGCCGAGGTCGCCTCTGACAGCTCTCAGGCGAGGGGGAAAGTGCCACTCACCGGCACTTAACGGGCCACCAATCCGCATCTCAAACATCGGATAGCGCCGTGCCGCAAAAGACAAATCAGAATGCACAACAGCACGGGTGCCGTCTCTTATTTTACTGGCCTTTTTTCTGTCTGGCTTATTGTGTGGAGGATTGTCGGCGAAGGTGGGTCAGAGGTTTACTGTCTGCAGAAGAGTTGTGACTCAGATGATACATAAATCGCCTTGTAAATACTTTATCTCATCAGCTCTGTTCACTTACTGTGAAGTACTAGCTATAATATGGCGTCACTGACAGAGAAAAATGCACGATGACCTGACGCTGGCCACGATCTGTCAATATACTGTAAACAGTGCACCGTAATAGAAGCAGTGATAATACTACTAGTAATAACAACAATAAAGGACTGCAGATGAGGTGCTGAAACACTCCGCATGCAACCTGACTTTCAATAACAAGTGAAAGGCATTATGGGACGTGTCCCTGATGTACCTCATCTGGAACTGCAGCCTGGGGTGACAGAGTGACATCACAGACCAAATCGTGTGACAATGCCTGTGAGCCCCATGTTATTTCTCAAGTGGAAAATTCGGGAGCAATTTACGATGTTTTCATTTCTGAAAGCAATTAACGCTGAGCTTCTAATTCAAGTCATAATAGCATGCATCCGTGCACACACACACACACACACACACACACACACACATACACACACGCACAATTCTCGATTAAGTGGTTAAGGCATATTAAGGGGCAGTGTTATTTCAGTCCACCTATTTGTACATTTCCTGCTACATTTTGCAGTAGTGAAACCGGTACATTTTCTGCTGATGGGGTCAGTTTGGCCCTGCAAGACTTGCTTTGCCAAGCACTATTGAGGCTATGATACAGCGAGCCACATGACCACCAAATGAGTTCTGCAGTCTCCAGTCCAACCTGTTGTGTCAGTGTTTTCAGACACTTGCACTTCCCCAAAAGAGGAAGTGACAAAAAAAACAAACCCTCCGAGGCGAGCCATCCAACGTCTGCACCTTACATGCACCTCACTATGGTAAACAGGTTTGATAGTTAATCACCATAAGAAGTGACCCTTTTTATATTAAAAAAAAGATGACAGGAATACAAAAAAAATGTATATAGTTACTTAGCATACTAGTGCTACACAGATGAAGACCTGTGTTGGGGCCAAAAGGTTGACTCCTTATCTTGATCCTGATTCTGATTGATTCTGTTATTTTTGATTTTATTCACCAGCTTGGAATGCTCATTTTCATGGGGACAGAGGGAGATCCATAAGGGTCCAGTCAGCCAATACCACAGCGGCGCTCCGCTTGGCTCCGCCCCGTTTCTCTGCTCCTTTTAACACTCAGTAAACATTGCTGCCGAATGCCCACAAGCCCCCTTTAATGAGCATATTACTGGGTTTACCTTAGATAAGGTGAGCCATCTGGAGCAGATAGTGGGGGCGATAAGAGTTTGTTTGAGCAGTGAATGAAAACGGCGGTGCTCTGGTATTCAAAGCACAGCTGCTGTGCGGGTCTTTGCACTCTTCACCACAGGGCTGAATGGAAAATCCGGGCTATGAAAGGTGGCTGATTTATGATAAAACTACAATGGAGAGTTCCAGAAATGCAGAAATGCAGTGCCATCCAAAACAGGGGGGGGGGGGGGGGGGCACTGGGGTGATGCATGAACATTCTGTGCATTCATGAAACATAAAGACGGTGCATTGCTTCTGATGGGGAGAGTGGGGACTTAGTGTAAAGAACTGGTAAGATGTGATCCAGTAATCTGGGGTAAAAATGGTCTTTCCTGCTGCATGACTCACTGGAGCACTGCAGATTTTGAACACTTCCCTGTCTCTCACCTTTTGACCAAGGTTTAGGCCAAGATCATAAATACAGAGGCCAGCACAGAGAGACAGATACTCAGCGCTTTCGTTCAAAGACAAGGCAAGAAAAAAGAACACGGGGCTGAAGAAATGGGCTGACGCGAAAGGTAGGGAACGGCGGGGACAAACCCACAGCCGCCGAGCAGAAAGGTAACCTCGCCTGTCAATTCTCATGTATTTACACTTCCTGAGTCAAAGCATTCTGTCCCCCCGGTGGCACCTGTGGTGTCCCAGATGTGCGCCTCCCGCGTGTGACCTGAGAGGTGCCCGGAGCCAGCGGCGGATGATTCTCGCTCGCGCCCGGGCCCCGGCGATGGCGGCAGCTCTGTGAGGTAAGGGGAACTGACAGCGCCGGCTCTCTAGGGCACGCATTTCCACTCAAGTGGATCAGCGGGCAAAAAAGCGCTTCTGAATATAGTCATTAGGCCTTCATTACAAAGCCCTCACAACCCAGTTCTATCTGTCCTGCCAAATCCCTTTTGTCATCTTCACAAGGTGCCAATACGCAAACACACACACGTACACGTACATGTACACACACACACACACACACACACACATATATATATATACACGTATACAGATATATATATACATATATATACAGCTATATATACACATATATAGCTGTATATATACATACACTATATATATAGCTATACACTATATAGCTATATATACACATATATAGCTGTGGATGTATGAATATGACATGTCACATTGAGAAATACCTCCACCTAGTTTAAGGGTGAAACAGTATTAACACTTGATGTTAAGGACTCCAGAATACTGTTTAAAAAGCAGAAATTGTTCAACAATAGTGTAAAATATAATGCATGTTGTATAATTATCACGTAACTGTATTCTTTTTCTTAACTTTTTGTGCCTGGGACACCTCCAGCATACTGTTTGAAAAAAAAACCAAATTGTTTGAAAAAACCATGTAACCATTTCTTCCGTGTTAGGTGGAAGAGCCATTGATTGTAAGACATGTTATATCCAGACATTTTCTGACATGTCCCCTGTCAGTTGCACTGACAGATGCAGCATACCTACGGGACTCGTGCTGAAAGTGGGACAATCGCCCCGATTGCAACACAGTAAAGCCATCGTAAGACGCTCAGGCCACATTTTTGTGACAGGTGAACAGACAGCCTTTCCGCCTCCTGTCGGCTTGTCTGACACGCCTCGTGTTCGAGCTGAGCGATCGCTGAGAGGGAAAAAGAAGGGGGGGGAAGGGTGGGGGGACAGGCATCCCGACAGGACGTCAGCCTCCTCACTCATCTGAACAGAGTACAACCACCTGTCTCTCCAACTGGCCCTGTGACAGAGCACGATCCATGTCCCAACTGTAATGACATATGGAAATCTACTAGGTCACCGGCCAGGTGCTCTTTGGCCGGGCCTACTTGCTGAAAGACTGCTAACAGCCTCTAAACGCTCCGGCTACACGGCCGGCGTACTCAAACAGCATCGCGTCTGCTCGAGCAAACTAGACCCCGTGCTCGCATGTCCTTCAAACGCAGCAAACCGGCGCGGTCCCCGACAACACCCCCCACCCGGCCACAAAATGCAGCCTTAACAAGCTGCATAATAGGGGAATTTCAGAAATGCGCCCGGCGCCATTATACCCCAACAATAAGACGCAGAAGTGAGTAAACGGGCACAGGGGCAGGAGGTGGGCGTAGGGGAACATAATGAGATCGCTGTTGCAGTAATGTAGTCTCCATTGTGCGGTCTCCTAAGTGCCTTTTTTTCCTGTACACAGCGGCCACATTAATCCAGCGCAGAAATTTTTTGAGGAATACCACTGTTGCGTTCCTCGTTTTCTTTTTTTAATTCCCTCCCTCTCTTTTTTTCCCCGGGTGACCGGTGGTGATGGAGACTGGCACCAGCTTGCTTTCTTGAAAGCGTACATTATACTGTAAGATGTGCTGCAGGTGTGTCCGCCTCGCGAGCGGGCACTAATTACATGTTTTCCTGCCGAGTGACAATTAAGGTCACCGAAATAATTGCGGGTTTTTTAATCCTGCTCTAACGAGGGATGACAGGGGCCTGTGGTGTATTGTGCTCTGTTGTGTTGAGCTGGGTCTCGCTGCACAGATTCCCCACAATCCCATGGGGTATTTTAACTACCTTCTCCCAGGAGTTTTCTGCCCTGTGGGGTGGTAGGACATCTAAAAAAAAAAAGATGAGTAGACTGACGTACGATTGCAGAAACCATTCACGTTATGTGGGTTTTATCTCGTGAGCTAGAAAATGAGCACACAAAACTGTGAGATAGTGTAAGATAGTGTGCCCTTGCTATCTGACTTTGGCCAGTATGAAATGATCACCTGCCAAAAATTATGTGGTTTGGGGGGCTGGCAGTTGAGCAAAATCATTCAATTCAAGTTTGTGATCCACCTAAGGCCAACTTTTTTTTTTTTTTTTTTTAACTGACTTGTTTGTCAGATGACCCACCAAATGTTGGCCATCTTAAACTGTAGGATGTACCAAAAGCTGCTCTCAGACAAGGCTCACGGAAAGTGCCTGCATGTGCATGTTTTCGCAAACACTTCTGTTATTGCAACATTCCGCAGGTGCAGAATTTTGCAGCACGTACTTGCTGGCTTTTCTTTCTTGTTTCGCTTTCACAACAAGAAATAGCCTGTTTTAATCGGTATGGTCTATTGTAGAAGTGAGTTTTTAGAGGGGAGTGCCCCATCTCGCTAGTGTCTCATGCTGTTCTGTAGGCCTGAACCCTTTCCCTTCCAGGTGGATCTGGTTTCAAGGGCATGTTCTAAAAAATCAGTTTTGTGATTCCAGAGACGAGGATGACCAGTTATAACCCTTAGGCAATTCCAGGGACCTGAAACAGAAGACCTTTCATCTTGTGCGTAATAGCAATGATATAACATACGTAGAGCGGCACTAAAAGGATCTATATAGCAGTGAGATTTCCAACACTAAATTTTACTGAAGCAACTCTTTCCACTTCTTGATCCAAACTTTTTGCAGATGTTTTTCCTTATTTCATGTGGTTAATATTGAATGTTGCAGAACATGTCTCATACACTGATGAATTTGGGATATTATCAAATTGACACCAAATGAGAGTGATTTGGAATACGGCAGCCCGTTAGAAACAGCAACTGCTTGGGCCACTGTCACCATTGCCAAAATCATCACAGATAAGGATTTCTGCCACTATGCACATCCTGAGAGGCACACTGAAACAGCATTAACTTAAACTGGCAGCCATTCGAGGCAGCCCGAGTTACGATGCTATTTCTTTTACACGTAAACGCAAAGGTAAGCCTGTGAATTTTATGGAGTCACATGGACGAAAAAGCCATCAAAACCAAATTACCCCGTGAATCCAGAACATGACCCATCCATTAGTAAGACAAACGCCTCCCACCATGACTTGATTAGCATACTACAGGAATGGTCAGCTGCCCGCTCTGTGACCGATATTCACATGAAAGCATTCCCCTCGTAAGCCAGGTTCATTTCTCTCCTTTCCTTTTTTCCTCACGCAATGAAGTGTCAATCAAAGCCTTTTCTGCCTGCCTGCTCACTGATGGTCATGCTTCTGTCTTGAGGAAATCCAAATAAACTACGCACTCACTTGAAAGATGGCCCTCCTTTTCATAACACAAATAGAAGCTGACAAATGACGTTTTTTTACTCAAAATTTTCAGTAACATAATTTTTAACTGGAGATGAATACCTGAAACTCTTTTTTTCAGGCTGAAATGGCTGATGTAGAACTTTTCATTGAACTCGTAAGGGTTTAGCAGGACAGGGAACAAACTTGTTGGCAAAAGAAAAAAAAAAAAAATCTTTTAATCCTTTTAAAGTCTAGCTTGCCTTCTCTGAGCGCTGGAGTGAGTTTCCACTCAGTCGGCCGCGACTGCAGCAGAACGATCAGGCTTTGTTTCCAGCCCTGTCCGCTGGAGGATGACATTAAAAGAAAAGTTTGATCAGTGGAGGACAGCTACACTAACCATGCCTCTCCTAAACTCAGCTTCAGACCAGAATAAAGTTGGAAGTCATTAACTGTTTCGTGAAAAAAAGTAAGGCCTTTAGCATAGCTAAGTGTGGAGCAAGCCCTGGCAGATATCTATGGTAACGAACCCTACCCAGCAAAGGGAATGTCAGTCCATGTGGCTAAGGCTAAGGCACATGGGCCTTCTCTCAATGGGGCCACCTTAGAAGATTGTTTAGCTAAACCCACTGTCACAAATTGATTCTAAATCGATTCCACCTTGCGCCTACACTCAAATGCACTTCTGTCCAGGAGCGGCAGGTTCTAAAGACGGAGAGAAAGAGGGAAAAGAGGAGTGAGGAAAAGCAGAAAGGAAAGGGAAAAGGTACGCAGTCTGCCTCTGTGGAGCGACATGCGGCGCAGAGAGTGGTAAACAACAGGCTCTGCGGTTCGAATCATTCCCAAAAATTCAATTAACTTTCCCTGATCCACATATTATTCTGTTTCACAGCGATGATCAAAGCGTTTGTCGGGATTTGCGGGCGCTTATCCCGTATAAAAGAACCATGACTGCGTGACATTGTTGTGATCAAAACAGCGCTGCAAAAAGAGAGAAATAAAGCAAGCCAGAGAGGTACTAATTCAACAACAGTCTCTGGGGATTTTACCTCAGCGCTGAGATCTGCATTCACCTTTTTACAGCTTTATTCTGTTCACCGGTGGAGCCCACCCCTCCCTGCAGCACATGCACTTTAGAATTCCAACTTTCAGCTTCCGCTTTGTAGCGTTTCGTATATGGGTGTGGGTGTATGAGCGTGTGTCAGGACGTATGCTTGAGTTTGGGTGAAGCAAGCGCGCCATGTGACCGTGTGTTTGTGAAAGTGTGTGTGTGTGTGTGTGTGTTTGGCTGTGTCATATGTATGATGGGGGTGGCAGCAGTATGTGGGTGAGACTACGTAAGTGTATGCATGTGAGTATGCGTGTGCGGCGGGGGACTAAGAGGATCAACAATCCAAGCACAAACGGTATGTCACAGGGGCATGCCACTGGTCCCCCACAGAGCCAGGAGCAGCTATCCCAATCCACCGATACCAGGGCACAGCACCACAATAAACCCCCTCTGATACAAAACACCCTACTTTCCTGTCTTCTCTCCTTCTTCACTTCAACAGAAAATGTCACACAACAACTGCAAAAATACAAAGCCTCTCTTTACACTGTCAGGCTCAAATGAATCCAACATAAAAACACTTCCAGGTTAGGTTCTGATATCCAGTAGAGACTGCTTACAACGACTAACCTCCAAAAGAACAGCAAAAGAGTGATTAAGACACCAAGTCACGACCAGCTGATTTGTTTATCACTGCATCACACACACAAGGCCTCCCACACCTGACCGTCCCGTGACTGAAGCAGGTTCCTGGTCGCCCTGCCCCGTTCCAAAACCCCGCCGCTCTCTGCGCTCAGGGCAGAGCTGGTAACCTGGAGGAGCCACGCGTCGCCTCTCGGGAGCGTGACCCTGAGCTCAGCTCTTAACTATTACTGCGTGGCTTGGCCGCCCGCTTTCCCCTTTTCACGTTCCCCCTCCTGAAAGGTCTGACCCCCCTCTCCCCACGCCGCACCTCGATGAGGTCTTGTATTATTACAGCTGGAGGGCCCTGTGAAACGTGGGGACGAGACTGATTGATTGGGACCAGATGGGCGGCCACACGTAAGAGGGACCAGAATAGAAACATTCCTGAGTCATGCATTGTGCCTCTCTGGACAGGAGAGGTCGGGATAAATCTCCCCATCTTTCCTCCGCGTATCTCAGAGACCACTCCTGGAGCACCGCAGTAACGGCCTGGCTTAGTGCTTAAGGAACTGGCTGAGCCATTGAGCCCTTAATCACAGGACCTAACCTGAAGTGCTTCAGAAGATATCCAGTTATATTAACGGAGTGTGCCCTGGACATAACCATGGATGATGCTGTTACATAATAATAAACACATAACTTCAACCTGTTGCATGAACTAAAATGCAATTTGACTACAGGTTTCCTTACTAGTTCTAGTGTGGTCCATCTTATGTAGGCCTATGTGGGTAAAATTCTTGTAGCTACACTCTAGCTTGCTAAATATAGATACCGAAGCCTTGTGTGATGCTTTATAAGATCTGTGACATATGAAATATAAGTGTGATATATAAGATCTACGTAAGCTATATCCTTATATCTATAACATATATAATAAAATAAGTAGCAAAAAGCAATGTATGACAGCCCCACAACCCCACCCCCACCTCCAAATTCACCCCATGATTCCCCCACCCCCAACACACAAACACACACACACACACACACAGCAGGAAGTTTTATTTAATACAGGCACTGTGGCCTTAAACTGTTACCTTCTCGTTATAAATCCTCTCTGTTGTCCCCTCCCAGTGTCTGTCTGACTGATCTCAGATAGGCCTTCCTCACAGCTACACACAAATCTTGCCTGGGGGGCAGTGATGAACCTCAGCGCTCTGCCCTTGCTGTGTCATTCCCCATTTAGGATGAGGTATTCCTTTTCAAAGGGCCCTGCAGTCACTGGAGAATGGGGGAAGGGACGAGGGAAAGCCAGACTCCTCACTTGGGGGGGAAGTGATAGGTACAAAGACAGCGAGCACTGAGTTTCAATGTTCCACCCAGAGCACCGTGGCCTTTTAACACGCTGTGCCCTGCGTCAAATGAATAATGGCACCTAGCGTGGAATGATGAGAAAATAAAACCAATGGAAAGTGCCTGGTTGGATGTACCAAGTATTCACAAATAAACCTGAGAGGGATACTTTCCCTGGGGTTAGCAATGAATTGATCCAGAAAGCCTACAGGTAATATCATAATTTCATGTTGTAGCTTAACATTTGTTGACCGATGATCGTAAGGTGAAATGCTCATCAATTTTCTGAGAGCGGCCCTCGTCGCCCTTTAAAATGTAACACTGCGCTTCCTTTCTTATAACAGCTTGTGGGTGACTTTTATTTTCTAGCTGCGCGGTTGACTGAACATTCAAGCTGTTTGTTCAGAGCTCACTTCTCTTTATCAGCTCATCAGCACATTTTTTAAATAGTCCTCTACTTCAGCTCTTGTGGCCAAGGTGCTTAACAGTCACACCTATTGAATGATGACACTTACAGTTATAGACCTGAAGGCTACTGTCTGCTTGAGCATATACAGTAAGCTGTACCCTGAATTAATATTAAGTGCGACGTCACTTGCGTGCACCAAAGCCTCATTCTCTGTGCTTGCCAAGAGTGCTGACAGCAGGGCTTCGTAGTGGTTGAGGAACTAAGCCTGTAACCCTTAGTTTGCAGGTTCAAATCCCACGTGAGGCACTGCTGTTGTACCCTTGAGCAAGGTGCTTAACCTGAATTCCCTCAGTAAATATCCAGCTGTATAAACAGACACGTAAAAAAAAAAAAAAAAGAAAAAAAACGAAGCAAGTCTCCCTGTATAAATGTTCCTGCTTAGAAAACAGCAACTTTTGTAGCTTAGACCATAGAGTTTGTCTAGACATGGGCAGAAAGGTAGACAGTCCTATTTACAGTGTTCACTTTAGCTTCTGAAATACTGGAATTCATGTTCAGGATCGTTATGGCCTGGCTTACTTATATCCCCACATTTTCCTCAATTCCAACAGGATGGGAGAGGGTTAAGATCAGCCATCAGCGACATGGTTTGCGTTCCCCTGACAGTGTTGGAGAGACACCCATACCTACAGTGGGGAATGCTGGTTTGCACTGTTATCAACAGCATTTCGGTTCCACACGTGTGGGACTCTACGCTCACAATTTAAAACTCACCGCAAGCGAGTGAGAGATGACTCCCAATGCAATGCGAGGAAACTGCCTTGTAACGATCAGGGGTTGGATTCACTGAGGACAGATCAATCTGTTACATTCGAGCCCTGCTTAACAGGAAGGAATATAGGGTTCCTTGGCAGAGGGGTGACATCTCATGGGTGAAAAAGTTTGACAGAGCTCATCTAATACAGGTCTGTGAGGCCACACAAGGGCCCGTCACACTTGTATTCAATGCATATTTCAGATATCGAAATGACTAATCTATATACCGCAATACGTTCGTTTTCCATCTTTGCTCTCTCATTACATTTTGTGAATCATTACTGGACGGGCGCTCAAGGTAATGATTTCTGCAGGGTTTTTCCTGCAATCCTAGTTCAAGCTCTTTCTTGCGGACAGAAATATTCATTTCAATATATTTACCTCTATGAATATATTTTTTGGTACAAAACAACAAAAAAATCACAAAAATTCTCTTTGAGAATGCACACACAGCCTCGTGAGGGTAGTTGGAAGCTCCACAGAACATTATAAAAGGAAATTGAACTCAGCGGGAAGAAAAATCATTGCGTTACCCCCGGTGAAAAATATTGTTGCTTTGCTTAAAAGTGCATGCAAGGCAAGCGACGTTATTAGAATGTTTAAATATTAATTCTTCTGCTGGGCAGGAAGGAAGAACGAGCGGCGGTGTGGACCACTTTAATTTTCTTTTTTCTCAAAGCCACAGGACATTTTTCTCCTAGAAACACCCTTCTGTTTTATTGACTGAACCGGGCAAGCACAAACAACAGCTTCAACGATGTGACATTTGAGAAACGGCACTCATTTAAAAAGGTGTTAACTACTCCTTTCTCCTCAAGTACCTCAAAACAACATTTGCAAGTATGCTACTTTCCATGCTAGTCATGGGTAAGATCCACTTTAGAAGAGACAGAAGACATGTTCCTAAAGTAGGAATCCCATATACATTTTAAAAGTAGTTTAAGGGGCTTCCTTTAACCACTTTGCTCAAATTATTCTAGTGTACGGCATCCAAATCTCCAAGCAGTCGACACTGAACATCTCCAATCCACAGACAACCCCTCACTACTGAACAAACAGCCCAGACTTCTTTAAATCTTGGCACAGTGGAAAGACATACAGACGTGGTTTCACAAGGCTAGCCACACTATCCAGAGTGTTATTCTACAGGATCTTTTCTGGCAGTCAGTTGAGGGGAGCCTAGTTGTTTGTTTGCTTGTTTGTTTGTGTTCTTGTCAAAGTCAAAACCTTTGAGAAAGAAGGAGAGAAAGAGGGAGGGAGAGGGAGGGAGACTAGCGAGAAAGACGCAGACAGAGGAGGTAGATGGGTGCCTTGCTGCCACTCTTGGCAGTGCTGCCCCTGTTCCCCACCTGAGACGGGCTGGGACACATGTTCAAATCAGCCATGCGCAAGAAGCGATACACAAGTTCAGTGTAAAGCCACTTTAAAGGCTCATCAGGCCTGTGCTTGGCTTGTAGGAAATAGCTTATTCATGACGGAGCAGCCGGGGCCTAGGTAATTACTGGAATCAAGGTGGCCTCGGAAATGTTTAAATCTACAAGGACGCCGAGAGCATGAATAATGCAAAATCATTTGCATCTAAATTTTTTAAGTGTTCTTTATTCAAAAAACTAAAATGCGGCTCCGATAAAAGTTTCATGAGTGAAAGCTGAGCGCTCCATGTCTGCCATGAAAAAGCTACTTATTCGCAGAAATTATTTAACATACTGCTAAAAGGACGAGGGGGGATGAAACAGGAACAAGACCAGAGGAAGTGCCAATACACAGTCTTTAAGTGTGAGGTCACATTAGAGCAAAGTACATATATAAACTAAAACCCTACATGGCCCAATGTGCCTTGCTGAGACTTGCAGAAACTTTCCTGGGACAAGCCTCTACCTCCAGAATGATAGTGAACATCAGAATTAATATGATAAAAAGGGATAAACTACTTAAAGCTGAGCTCCTTATGTTAATCTCAGTCTTCCACATCCTTAATGCTTCAATGTACGCATTCCTGTAACACAGTTACCAAACTAACATTTTTCACCTTTTGGCACAGTAAGTTTCCACTACTCATAATGCTCTTCTTAGATTTGCATAAACGCGCTCTCTGTGTATACGACTGCAAGCACCTCCCACTCATGTACTATTTACAATATAACAGCATGTCGACAGCACAAAACTATGTAGCTCTGCAAACATTGGTCTACCAATCGCAATTTAGTTGCCTTGTGAGGAAATCAGGAAACACAAATGATACAGTCTACTTTGCTCATCTTAACCACAAGAAGGCTAAAGAAATTCAAATTTGATGACGACCTGGGGGAAATATGCACACAGTGTTCAGTGTGGTCCAAAAGTTTTACTTTCTATTAGCTCCTGGTGTGCATCATAGCAAGTAGCCTCATCCTTGCTCTTTGAGGAAAGGATTCCTCACAATCAGTGTAGCATCATTTAATGCTACCCATCAATTCTGACTAGAAAGCAAAGTTTGCATGCTCAAACAGGAAAACATGCTTCTTCAGGCTTAGTCACCAAAGCCACAGACCTCCTTTTGCAATATCTCTGTATCATACTTACTACTGAAGAGCTAATTCGCATTAATACAATCTAATATATCTTAATATAATCTATAAGTTACATGGTGCTATAGCATTTTAGTGCCAAAAAATGATGCTACAACATTAACACAGACTTACAATTTCATGACCTGCCCCGTCACATTAAAGAGTGTAAATGAAACTTCTCTTACCTGCTTCCAGGTGCATCCACAGCAAAGCAAGGTCCACAGACCCAAAAAAGAAAGAAGAAAAGGATTGATTAATTATGTGCTCAGTCATTTTCCCATGCATGATATTTGTCATGATATTTTTCAGGCAAATATGTTTGATATTAGGAGTAGATCTGTAATGTAGTCATGACACACACAGTATGTACAATAAAGATCCTGGACTGTTCTTAAGAAAGTATCAGTGAGAAACTTTTCTGGCAAAAGTCTTCAAAACTGAACCCCTGGGATAGTCTTTAGCTGTACATACAAAACTCACACCAAGTAAAAGGCCCCTGAGCAAGGCAGAGCAAGTTTTAACAGATAGGTGAATCCAACCAAACATTTTTCTGAGTTTTACTTTCTCAACAAAACCCTGTGGTTGTCTTTATTTTATTTTATTTTTATTAATAATATGAACAAAATAAGTCAACACAGAGCAGCAAAACAAGGCCATGCAGACCACACCAATGTGCTGATATGATGTCTAATGCTGCAGTTGAGTGAGCTCGTAGGAGTGTGACCACAGTTCTCACTTTTTTTTTTTAATTAAATTTCATGATCTCAGAAAGTGTACCCATGTCTCTCTAACTGGCAACCTGAGAGGACATGTGCTGATAAGAGACCTTAACACATTTCTGTGCAGCGAAACTGTACTCCCTTTTTGGTTACCACTGACACTATTTCATCTGAACAACAATTTGTTTAACTGTAGAATTGAACAGGGAAATGGTGAAATAGACCACTTTTACTAACAGCTTTCTTCTGGTCTGTTGCACGAATATAAGGAGCATATTCATTGTTACTGCCTTATTGCTTGACTCAATTTGCATTTAACCTACATTTTGGGTCAACCAGACATTTCTCAGCATAGCCTGGTTGACAAACATAACATCAAGAAATATACAATTCTGACTGGCATGTATTATTCTTTTTGAGAATGTTAATACATCAGGGGGCAGTTTGCTCTCAAGGAGACAGTGCCTGTCCATACGAAACAGATAAAACTGTTTTCTAAGAGAAACAGATTCACCTCCCTACCCTTTTCCATAGCACACAAGGTAGACATTTTTACATTAAAAGAAAAAAAAAACACATTAAAGAGTCTGAATCAACACATCAGGTCACCTGGAGACAGCACATGAAAAGCAGGCCATAATCCCCCCACCCCCCCCATTCTTCTGTCAACTTTGTTAACCAAACCATACATCACCCAACTTCTCCTTTCTGCAGGGCCGGCTGAGGGACTATTTTTAGCAGGGGGGGGAGACAAAGGGACAAGGGACCTCCAGGCGGTCCCCTGTTCAGCAGGTCACCTATGTCGGCCACGGTGCTCTTTTTTTCCCACGCTAACCCTCGGGCTCATTTGCATGGGGGCGCTGTTTTGGGCGATTAGTTTCAGGTGAGCTGCTTTGTATGGGACCGACCCCAGATACGCCACAGGCCCGGGGCCTCCCCTCACACCCCGTCCCTAATTGCGACTGACTGGCACCAGACACAATCGCCCCTCCCGATTCGGCGGGCCGCCCCGCCAAGCCGCCCGCGGTGACCCCCGCGCCGCGCGAATCACCCGCCGGCAGCTGGCCGAGGTAAACAAGAGGCGCCCCCGATTCAGGGCGGACACAACGGACGCCCGCGCCTCTTTCTTTCTTTCTTTCTGTCTTTCAACGGCCGCGTGTGAAAGGGATAAACGCTTCGCCGCCGGAGAAAAAGCTCCATGAATCACCTGTCATTTAGGGTGCTTTTTTTGAGGCTCCCATTAATAATCAAGCTTGTAAACTGATAAAACGTCTCCAGACAGCGAGAGAGGAGTTTAAGCTGGAAGGGTAATGCCACTGCTACAGGCACAGGTAAATGCAGGCGGCCAAAAAGAAGCACAAAACTGCCATCAAAAAGCAAATGTCTATATTCTGAAGACAGACAGCTGGGGCTACATTGTGTTCCTATATATGTGTATGTGGAGTGAGAGAGGCCAGATTTGACTTTGTAATTTTAAGGTCAGCATCTATACACAAGACCAACAGAGCAGGAGAGTGCAGCGCCTATCTAATGTTATTACCAGCATCTGGCCCGGCCTCTCAGTGCGCGTCCCCGCTCACAGAAAGGTGCAATTATCCTGTCTCAGACAGAGAGGATGTAATCTCCCGCTCTAATTAAAGAGGACAGCGTGTAAGAGACGCCTCCCTTACAAGCGTTTAAAGAGAGGCACACCTTTCAGAGCAGAAAACACTTCGACTGAAGGAAAGTAGAAGCGACAGTCTAGAGGACGAACAGTAAGGCGTGGCAACTGACTGTAAACAGACGGCCACAAGAATTACCCCCCACGCCCCACTCAGGTCATCCCAGTCTCATGATCAATTAAAGGGACTTGTAAGTCAGAAGTGGTCAATGTGCGAGAAGCGGTTAACTGCGAATGTCATTTTTGGCCATAGCACGTGCTCCACCTTCACCACCACCCCGTCCGTTTGAGTTCCCCTTGAGAAAGCTCTTTCGCACGTTCAGACGCATATTGCGTGAAAGCATGCATTTTGCAGGCCCCCTGAGCTCAGCGTGCGTGGAGAATCCCCCCACCACCCCGAGCAGCTGTCCATCTGTCATGCTCATTTATCAACGGCAACTTTGGCAAAGTTGAGTTTTGAGATTTGTTCTGCCCCTGCTTTCCAACAACTGCTACTCTCAGTCTTTCTTCAGTGTGTCTTTCCCTACACTCTGTTGTCTCTTTTGGACTCCTGTTCTTGAGATGAACCTAAGATGATTCCTTGTGCTCGTCAGAATTAAGCTCAGCATTGACCAGAAAAAAACACATCAGTCTCGGCAAGACAGGCCCCCTCAGCAGTGAGCATGACATATGAATCAGGTGTACCACACTATACCCGACTGTGCAAACATGGATTATAAAACAGCTCATAATTCTTACGCTTCACCTTATTATTATTTGTATTATGAAAAGAAAAGAAAAGAAAAGAAAATAAAGAAGAAAAATGTACATTTCATAGATGACACCGATCATTGTTAAGGGTTGTTAAGACTTTTCCACACGGTCTCGTTTCACTTCATTGTATGCCACAATAGTTATGTAGTTCATATAAACGGTCACTTTAAAAAAAAAAGATCTGAACACAACTTTTTGGCTAGGGAACATTATAACATCAGCTGTACTGCTCTGACTCAGGGAAGTGGACTCATGACTCATGGGCTCAAGGAAGTTAAACTTTCTGACTTTCTGCCTTACGCAGTCCCTGTGAGCAACACAGGTCGCTAAATACCCCCCGATGATTACAACGGCAGGCTACGGGGAAATACATTCTGTGACTCAGAACCAGAATCAGAAACACTGTTTCCACTGACTGTAAGTTTGCACGTGCGCGGTTCTGCCTCGGTACCCGGCGGTCTTTACTCCGTCCCCCGAAACAATCCCTCCTCACCCCAGACCCCCCCCCCCCCCCCAAAAAAAAACAGAACCAGTATCAGCAGCAGATACTCCCTTTCAATTGAATTCATTTATAAAATTTAAAGGGAAGTCGCAATTACGTATTATTAATTCCCGCCGCTCGCGGGCCGTGGATACCGGCAGCGGTGTAATTGCGTTCTAGCTGGCCAGCCATCCGTTTCCTCTCGAAAATGTACAGGATTCTTAATCAGGTTGCTCATTTGGGCGCGCGGGAGCGCGGAGGGCAAAACACAAACAGGCCACGTCTGTTTACACAAGAACACCTGCTCGGCATTGATAGCAGATGTCAGTCAGCGAGCGGAACACAGAACGCGGGAGCGAAAAAAACGGAATTAAAAAAAAAAAAAAAAACGCCAGCGTCACCAACTTCTTATTATTTACTTCCTCCCCAATAAAAATGAAGCGATGCAATGGCGGTGCGTCTAACAAGCGGCGGGGCTAACCAGCCGCGGTAATTGTGATTCTGCCACTTTTTTTTTTTTTACCCCCCGCCCCCCCTTCTTCCACCTGCATCCAATGAGGGCAGACATGCCTCATTCCGACCATGATGAGATTTGACTCTCGAATTATGAACGGGTCTTTTTTTGGGGAGGTTTTTTATTCCCCCCCCCCCCCCCCCCCCCACATAAGAAAACATCAATGCGTCTTACATTTCTATCCATTCGAATCAACATTTCCTGCATAATTCATTCCCATTATAAAAAGAGGAGGGTAATTAAATCTTGCCTGAGATGTAGCCGTATTTAAATGAAATATGAATATTTTAGTCATGAAAATGCAGAATGCTGAGCTCTAGCTTGCCTCTGTCTTATAAATTGGATAGCTATGGGCAAGCTTCAAGATACTGTATTGTTTTTGCCTGTCAGTAAACAGTTTATTTTTAAAACTAATAACTAACGGGCTAGAACCATTCTCTCTAGGTTCATCTACATAGAGATATTTGACACCTCACCTCCACTCCCACTCATTGTAAAAGACCAAACAAAACCAGTCTAACCTCTTCTTTGTGGTGGGGCACAAAAAGAATAAAAAAATATATGGGACACTGCTCCATTAAAGCCCATCTGGCTTAAAGATGTAATAAAATTGACATATTGATTCTTTTGAATTTGCGAACGCCTGTTTCATACACTCCCCATCTCCCGAGCTCAGGCCTCTCTTTAGAGCGCTGTCATTTTTTTCCCCCGAATGGATCAATTATGTGCCCACGTAATCTCGTTACCTGTGAAATCCACGCATACTTCTCCCATTCGAAGCGCTTCCCTGGTAGGCCGGCTCACATTATGCGGGTATAAACAAACTACCGCTCCTCACCGATATTAGTGATTGTGTTCACACTATGTCTCACAGAACGGAAGAGAGAGACCAGGCTTAAAATAAGTAATCTTCCAGCAATAGAAATATTCGAACATACAAACAGGCCTGTATGTGATTATTTATTTAATTATTTCATTATTTATGAACCGGATAGGTGATGAGACAGTGTGTGGGTTCACTGCAGTGGCAGTGGCTTAAGATGCAAAGCTGTCTAGCTCATGCATAGCTTCGCGTGGCGGATCTAGAGGCAGACAGCCTTGACTGGGTGGAAGAAGACGTTTTCACACCACTGACCCACTGCCGCCTCCGCCTCCACCCTCCCCCTCTCCCCCTCCTCCCCCTCCTCCCCCTCCCCCCTCCGCACACAGGCACCTCCTTTCCCCGCCTGCCTCGCTCATTTTCCCTTTACAGCTCCCGAAATAATAGTGACCGCATCTCTCAGGTCTCCAGATGGCTAAAATAACGCTCCGGGGGCGAACTTCACCTGGCACCGTGGACAGCCGGACGGACGGTAAACAGGGTAAACATAGGCCTGAGCCGCGCGGGGCCGATGCTTCCGTCTGCTTCCCGCACGTCCCCTTGGCCTGTTACTCAGACAGGAGATCGTGCTCCGCTTCTGATGGACGCAATGGGCCCGTTTGTTTGGTGAACACCCCCCCCCCCCCCCCTTTAACCTCACCGGCTACATGTTTCGCCCTCTCAGCGGAGGGTCAGCAGAGCGGCTACCACTAGAAAATGGACCTCCAGAGATTTGTAGAAGCTCCTTCAGACTGATGTAATAAAAAGGAGCACAGAACACCCTGCTGAAAGGATGCCTTTAGAGAGACTCTCTATGAGGTAATACTATGACTGGCCATAAGTATGTACATTGACTACTTTTTCCATGCATCTCGTTTCAACCTCAGCAGTTGGGTTTTCTAATGTGTGAGCCCGTACGTGACGCCTTTAAAATGCAAGTGCTGTCCAATTTACAGTATATGCTAACACTGTTGATGGTTCTGGAATGTAAACTGTGTACTTAAAAGCGAAATCCATAGGTCCAGGGCTTGGGTCTGCCCCCTCAGTCAAATATCTGGAGCTCCCACTGCACTTTGGGGAAATGCAAGGTGTATATGAAGGAGAAGCCTTGGGCTGACTGGCTCTCTGCCAGAGGGAGAGCGTATCGTTTTATTGACTGATGTAGGCTCCTCTTTTCAGCAATACACGCTTAATACTTACAGTGCTAACTTTACCCATTAAGTTTTACTGTGGCATAATCACTCTTGAAATATAAATAAATAAAGGCTTCCCCCCTGCTTGTTATTTTATGTTGTGTGATGTTTTTTGCAAACAAATAGGTTCACAGAGCATATCGCCTTACGTGAGAAAACATATTCCTCACGCCCCAACATCCGTATGGATGTCCTTTCCGTGCCAGATACCTTCCGAGGGGAATGAAATGATATCTTGATCTCCAGAAATATACCACCTTTATGGATTACTGCTCCGTATCAGATCAAAACAAAGATCGGAGGACAGTACCCAACTTGTAAGCACTGGGCCGTATTACAATGGTGTCAAGCAGCAACAAAATTTATCCGAGCGGGCAAGACACCGTATCACGGCGGATCTCTCGCTGAAAAATCTGTTTCGCTTCCTTACGTTCTTAGAAAAGGAGAAAAAAACACAGCCCTCCATCTTATTTTCCACACCCCACTGGGCAACAAGCAGTTTGCCTCCCACACTTGCACTGAGCAATCTGTCTTGTGCGGGGCTCACTACATGCAGGAATACCTTGTCAGACACCGGCTGACCTGTGCGCCAGAGCGACTCGGAAAATAATAAAATAAAATACCGTGAGTGAATGGCGAGGGGGAGGGGGTGAAAAAAAAAAGAAGAAGAAAAAAAAGACGCACGTATGAAAGGAGGCTCTCCCTCCGCTAGCCTGCTGATTCCCACAGCCCACTGAAAACCCCCACCACCTTGGCCAGCACACCCCAGCCTTTGTGTGCGAGAGGCTTTTCAGATAAATGGCTGCGTGTTAACCACGTTTGACATGCCGTACAAAGCCGGCCACCTTGGGTCCCATGACGCGGCCCGACGCCGGCTACAACAAACTAGCCAGGCGAGGATGTCAGAGGCCGAGAAAAGCACAACAATTTGTCACATAGCCGTAAACGTTTGGAGCTTTGTGGCCGAGCAAGTGCGCGCTGCTCTGAGGGGGGGTGTGCGTGTGTGTGTGTGAGGGGGAGAAGAGGCAGGCTGTCTGGGGTTGCTCTCTCTCATTGGACTGAACAGTGAATTAAAAAAAAGCATTTCATTTGTCTCAACAAAAAGGGCCACCCTCCCTTCCATGACGGCCTCATGTTTCAGTTTTTTTTTTTGGTTGGGTGAAAACAAAAAAAAACAAAAGAATGAACAAATTGTGTGAGAATTTGGGATTCTTCCTGGCACCGACTTCACGTTCAACTGTCTCACTCAGCCCCCCGAACGTAATAACATTACATGCAGGCTGTCTGGCATCCTGGGGCCCGCTACCAACACATGGACCGTGGCTCCTGTCTTCAGTCTAAATTCTATTACATCTGACACACAAATAAACACAGGCAGATTTAACATGGACAGTGTGCAAAACTATGCTTTTATCTCCGCTCAAATATAACAGGCCCTAATTTCAAGTCAGCCCCCTTGCAGAGTGTTCATCCTCAAAGGAGACGTGGCCAAGACAAGTGGTCCGGTTGCTTGCTTACTTGCTAAAAAAGTGGTAACTCGGAACAAGTTGAGTCTGCACACATCTGTTGCTCCATTGAATTCATATCTCTCCCTTTTAAAGGCACCTTCTTGCTGTTAGCTGTGCCAATAGTCTGAGTTATCACCATTATAAAATACTCATGCTGATAAGGTTGAGGTAAAGCCTAATACAAAATATAAACATCACTACACTTCCCAAATGCACCTGGCTTATTTATTTATCATTAAATAGAATTTTTCACTAATATTCTGTAAAAATAAAACTGCAAATCTATATTCTGATCTACAAAGGGGTAAGGGCATGGCACGGCACATCGAAAAATAAGAAAATTTATAAAAAACCAGTCGGGATGATCGCATGTCCTGGTCTGTATTAACGGAATCTTCTTTGAAGTCTGAAACATTTGGCTCAATCTTACGCCGGGCGCTGACTTAATCAGGACAGTCAGATGATGAACTCATCGTTAATTAAAACACGATACGTTTGGAAGCGCGGGCCATTGACGTGTCTCTGCTGGCCTCCCGGTGAATTATCCAGAAAATGTGACAGGGCGCTGATGGCAGCCAAGGCCACGGGCAGAGGAACTGATTAAAAAAAAGAGGTACGGCTCAGACAGAATGACCTGACGCTCTCACCTCAGAAGACCCCTAGGGCAACTCTGTTACTAAACAACACCCAGGGAAAGTGCTTGATTGGACATAGCAAGCATTTGTAAGCTGGCTTTGTGACATCCACTGTGTGGGGCTGGCATGTCCCTATAAATACTGTCCCAGAGGTTCAATTACAAATGCTTACTGGCTTTTTAGGGAAAAAAAAACGCTGAGATTGCATATGTGTTAAATGTCAGATGTCAGGTAAACTCCTGGGATGGCCATGAATGTCGTTTCAGTGCTGAACCCTGTCTCATCCTTCCTAAAATATTGACCCGCGTGGCATAGCCATAGATGTGAGAGAATACTCACGTAAGTCGTGACATGCCCCCTACCTCCACAGCTCATTTTGCAAGTAGCTGCGTAGCGGAGTGGGAAAACTGAATACCGAAACTGCCTTTTTCCAAACGTTCAGGCTCGCGCGGGAGAGGTGGAGAGCGGCGGGACGAGCAGCGACGTGCCCAATCGCCACCAAGCTCCGTTTACAAACGACCCAATCTGCGACTGAAATTAACACCGACTCGTTCAGGCAATTTCTCAATTTCCACTTCTAATTACTTTATCTTTTTTTTTTCCCCCGCTCTACTTTTAAATTCCCTACCACCTGTTTAGGGGAAGATGTCTTAGGCAGAGCGACAGGATTTAATCACAATTTTAATTAATCCACCCCTGTAGATGTGAAAAAGAAACAATTATAATGCAGATGAATGATGATTTTTGCACATTAAATTGTATCGTTGCTTTGTTATGTTGATTGCATAAATACAGAAGGAGTACATCTATCTGTTGTAATTTCGTAATTGCTTTACAGGAAATCATGTTTTGGACTGGCTGCCTGTTTACAAATGGTTTGATTTTGTTAACCCTGTAATTACCGCTATATATCCAAATCATAATGACTCCCGCTATGGCTTCTATTATTACCTCCTATTTAATCCTGGATAAGCGAAAAATTAATGGCAATATTTGATAACCACCGAACATATTTATGAATGAACTGTGGAATCTCTGATCTGCATCTCTCAGCACCTGATGATACCTGAAATACCCCCGAGTAGAAGACATGATGTGAACCATACAACAGTATTTTAAGAAAACACATTGCAAATTATATTAGAAAAAGGCACAGCTTCTAATGATAATGCAACATTATTAGCATAATTGCCATTCACCAAAGCAAGAACTCAACTCCGCCAGATCTGCGTGATTATGAATGGGTTAATTAATTTCCGTGGTCTAGTGATGTGAACATAAGGTGTTAACCTCTGCTATGACTGATGAAAATGTTTAAGTTTTTTTTTTTTTCATACAGACCAAAAAAGAGGATGTACAATCTGTACGGAATATGCATGTTAAGTAAAAACTGTGATCTTTACACTTAAAGAGAACCTGGTGATAAATGTCTCTTTGGTTAGTTTCACATAAACCGTGCAATTACAACCTCCACATTGCAAGCCTTTTGAATTGCCACAGATGTAGCTAAAGCTTTATTTGGAGTGAATCTTTGATATGTGATGATAAAAGAAGTACCTGCGTAGGCAGGAGCTCCACCAGCTGCCAGACCCCCTGTAGGCCTCCCACCCTGACCTGGCCAGCATTCCTCGATAGCGGGAGGCTCTCACCATGGCTACCTTAGCCCAGCCGCGGGGCTAGCTAATCTCACAGCAAACACAGGCGAGATTAAACACAG
This sequence comes from Megalops cyprinoides, assembly GCF_013368585.1. Taxonomy (NCBI): domain Eukaryota; kingdom Metazoa; phylum Chordata; class Actinopteri; order Elopiformes; family Megalopidae; genus Megalops; species Megalops cyprinoides. The sequence goes on from NC_050596.1 coordinate 21,933,610, forward strand.
ACAACACATGAGGCTTCTCACAGTCAAAGTACAGGAGCACTCGAACAGGCCTTAGTGTGTGGACTGCGGGCAGAAAGAACTTTGAAGGCGTGCAAGAATCTAAGAAATGCTTTTTTTGCTTCTCCAAAAAAAAAGCAATGTGTTATTACACTGTAGGTCAACGTGTATAAAATGGTACTGCATGTTAGTTTTAGTTCTGCTGCAAGAAAAGGAAAAAGGTTTCATTTAGTGTGTAGCTGCGCCAGCTCTGCGGGACACAGCTGTCTTTATCTTTCAAGCTGGCCACAGCTGAAAAAAAAAAAAACTGATACACTGACCTGTATAAAACTAAAAGAGAAAACCTGACTGGAAGGAACCTTAGGGAACAATGAAATTGCTCAGAGTGCAGACAATGAAAAAAGAATATTCAAACCAGTCCTTACTGACTTGTTTCACCAGAGACTCAAGAGGCCTTCCAGCAATTTTTTATGTATACACCTATGTGGATTTTTTTTTTCCCCTGTAAAAAAGAGCACCCCCCTCTGAATATTAGCTCTGAAGGCTGCAAATAAACAGAGTATTAAATTCAGCAGAGCTGTGACAAGGCCAATACGCGCGCGCACAATAGCAGCCCAGCCTCTCTGTCGCTTTGTTCCCGGCTTAACAAAACTCCGTCGTCACACCACTTTAACTCAGCCCTGCCTGTCGGGCCGCGCATCAACCTGCCAGGCAGTGCCTGTCACATGCACAGCTGCGAGAGGAGCCGGGGAAAACACACACACACACACACATACACGCACACGCACACACAAACACATACACACACACACACACACGTACATTTAGCATGTCATACTTCGCCAGGGGTCTGCGGCTGCTAAACAGGCAAACGCTCCCTTTTTTTAATAACCTTGCATATGAAAGAAAAGAGATGAGAAAGTAAGCAGGCAGGAAGCAAGAGCGCACACAGGAGGGGATGAGGGTCTTTATTAAGCACGCACATTAAGAGGCCTTGCTCTGAAGGGATTTTCCGTGTCTCACGGAGCGTTTTTAGACTGCCTTGTAAGCCCGCGCCGACAGAATGGGAGCAGGGACCCGCTGAAACTTTCATCGCGGGAGGGCTTAGCGTTCGTTCTCTTAAGCGGCGTAAGCAAATATGTTTGCAAAAATAACATCCTCCACCGACCCGACCTAGTCATGTTTCATTTGACTAATCTTGGTTTACTGAAATGTGTTTTTTACGATGGATAACAGGTATATTATTATAGATATATGGCACTGTGACAGGTATAGGACACTGTAGAGGGGAGTGATCCTGGGTACACCACAGGGGAGGAGTCTGGGAATTTTTTTTTGTGGGAAGTGTCTCTGGAAATGCGGCCACTCAATATCCGCTGCCTGACTTGCCGAGTTGTTTTGAGCCAAAGCAAAGTCATCTACTGCGCCAAACTATTTTTTTTTTCCAGTCAATACTGTTGACATGCCCCGACAACAAACAGCAGGCGAGCCACCATCCCCCCAATAGCCGGGCAGAGGGGGGGGGGGCAGACTTTCGCTTTCGAAGGCCTACCAACCAAGGGGATCAAAAGGGTGCTGGCGGAACAAACCGAAACGGGCACACACAGCCCTACCCTTCCTCCAGCTGCCTAACTTTACGCCCGCTGTCCTGGCGGCCTCATGCCCGCTCAGAGCCCGTCCCGCCCTCTCTCTCCCCCTCTCCCTCTTTCTGCCTCGTCCCACCCTGACCGGCCTCGCCCGTGTCAGCTGGCTTGCCCGCTGCCTCTCTCCCCCGGTCCCCCCTGCTCTGTCAGGTTCTGGCCTGCCAATTCCAGCTTGAAGCTTGACTGGGCTGATGCGATGTAAGCGCCCGAGGGGGGGACCGCTGCGGCTGATGAACAGTTATGTCAAGTCGATTTGGCATCGCGGGAAAAAAGGTAACCTCTGTGCCGGAGGAGAAAAACACAACAAGGTTAAAAAGAGAAAGGGGGGGGGGGGGGCGTGCGGGCCATGCCGTGGCTGGGAGGACGCCTTCACGCGCGTGGCGCCCCCCCCCCCTTCTGCTCACCGTCCCTCAGAAATTGTCACTGTCACTGCGAGCACTGATTGCAGACGTACTGGCCTGCCGTTACGCCGCAATGCTGAGGCGGAGGGGACGATAAACACAGCTGCCTCGTTTGTGACACCGACGAAACAAAGGTGGCATCAATATTTCATCCCTCTAATTAGTCAGGGGCTCTCCTCCCCGCCCACCTAAAGGAGGAGCCCCTCTAAAACAGGAACTGTAATATATGACTAATTCTGTGATTGCCAGTGTCTAAGGAACACAAAAGATGAAAATCCAAGGCCGCACCTCTTCAAAATCTTTGATTGACACGCAGAGGGAAACAGAGCATGCCAAAATATTCAGATCTCCTTTTTTATCAGGATACACCTTATTTAACATTGAACAACCACACAAAAAAAACATTTAAAGAGGGCTTTCCCCCACCCACATTCTTCTAACCAAGTACTCACACACCCTGGTCTTCCATCTGTGAAGGTCAATTAGATAAACCTTATGATTAAGTATCTAAACCTCCTCCCCGCACTGAGTCTCACCTACATGCGTCATTTCACATGCACATATCTATAATTTATTAAGCAAGAGTTCTGATTGGTGGAACAAGTTTGGCCCTTGGGATTGGGCGTCACTCTCCCTTCCTCCCAGCTTGCTCCGCTATGTGCGTTTGTGCAGCGATATTAACGACTATTAATCTAGGCCATCACGTTAACTATGAGCGGAAAGTTTAGTGTTTAGTCTTTTGTGTGTTGTCTGGAAATGTGTCACCACAACGGTAGTGAGAAAATTTTACACAGTTTGTATGTTTTTAAAACTACAACAGTGTGTTTCAAATGTACATTTTTCCTTGTGTTAGTGTGTATGTCCGGTAGTCCGCGTGTATGGGGTTTTTAGATGTGTCAAATGGTCCTGGACATTTGTCGAGAACTGTTTCTGTGGGAAAACACCTTGCTCCACTGTACATCACACTTTTGTATAATGCAACCTAGAGGTAACAGGGGCTTGACTGTATATCTGTGTCAAGAGCTGAACCACCACAGCCAAAAACGTCCAGTGCGGCAGTATTTTCTGACTGTATATCTCTCAGCCACTCGTGGAAAACGGCGTTCTAATACACAAAACATGATCGTCCTCTGTAACGGAATGAGCACAAGGGTTTGAGAGGTTTCGCAATGCTGATACCTTGGCAATAAGAATAACAAACATAAGACCTATGAGACAGCATTAGGTGTAGCTCTGAAGTGTCAGAACGAGACAGGTCACTGATAAGCAGGCACTCTCCACTGGGCTGAGAACAGCAACTAATGGGGACGCAGCACCATAGTGACTGCAGGTTAGGGCCAGTTGCTGGGGCTCAACAGAGACTGGCCTCATGATTATCCCCCCTCCTCGGACAGTCTGGGGAAGTGCTCATCTGACATTAGAGTTTGGCAGAGGCAGGACACGGGACGTTCGAGGAAGCTCCCTCTCCGGTCAGAGCCTGTTAGCCTGTCAGTTTACGCCTGTGAGGTTTTTCATTTTTCTCTTTAAGGGAGGCAAGTCCGGTCCATGCGCCGCACAGACGTACAACTCTACAGCTGACTCCACAGAGGCGGGGAAAAAAAGGGATTTTCCTCCTCCGTTCCAGCAGCGGTTGGCAGCTCTTCCGATAGACAGACAGGTTTTGGGCTCACGCTTACCTCAGGTTAAACGAATGTTTGAATAACACGGCAAATGCAATTACAACGATTTCCTCTCTCGCTGGCAACGCTCAGCCAGGAGCCGTTTGATCACGGATGCGCTGAAGGCGCTAAGGTGACTAAGAACTCGCGGCGCTGCGGATGATGGAATCTCCTCAGCAATCGACTCCAATTACCTAAACATCACATCTCAGATTGTCTCCTCGCACACTCAGGGACTGCGGACGTAAACCAAATCAGACAAAGCCTGTTCTCCCCTTTTTTTCCCAGAAACAAGCTGGGGGTGATGGGAAAAAGCTCTTCAGCAAAGGTTATGGACAAAACAATGAAATTATGACAAAGGGCTGTGATGAGGTAACGCACACACTGGCTCCGAGTGATGCCAATAGCCTCCACTGCGGGAGGTATTCATCCATATGTGAACAGGGGCCTAGATTTCCAGATGTCATGATACCTTAATCTGCCGATCTGTTATTGATTGTTCCATGTGTCTGTGACCTTGCCAGAAGTGCTCTTCCAACCGACAATCACACACACATCAAAGTGAGCATATGTGCGTGTGTGTGTGTGTGTGTGTGTGTGTTCTGGGATTGCTGAGATGTGCATGCTGGCAAAACCAAAGACTACATTTAACATCTCTTTATTTTAAAGTACAAGATAAATTTTTTCCCTGCATGACTTGTTTTAATTTATTTTAATAAGTTTTTTTAAATGTATTTTTCCTTAAAAGAATAATACAAGTCATAGAGAAAAGGGAAAAAAATGACAAGGCGAGGCAAGAAAATATCTAAAACACAGTCGCAACCCTCATTATTTTACAATTTTGTCATTCGCACAACACTAACAACTTAGCGAACAGGCTCAAATTTCCGTCTTTCATCAAAGGCAAACTGCGGAATCCTTCCAAGGCTTTTTTTTGGGTGCCGTTGCGCCATGTTCGCCTCTGATGGCACCACCGAGCGCCATCCCCGTTCCTTAGATGTCCGCTCCCCGCTGATCTCTCTCATTACTGACCTTGTGAAATCCGTGCCGTTTAGGCTACGGGGGGAACGAGGCAGCACAAATGTCACGGACGCACACCGTACCAAGTCATGAGGAAAACACACACATGCCAAGAGAGAAAAACGCCATTCAAACCACCTTGAATGATGCAACGTTATGATTTGCAGCAGTGATCGTGGAGGGGAGTAGTGGGGTGGGGGGTGGGGAGTGGGGAGTGGGGGGGGGGGGGGGATGGATCTGACTCTGCTGGGGCACTAAATGAGCATTACTGAGACCCGGGGGCACTTCAGCTGCCACACAGAAAGAGCCCTGCGATGGAACATGCAAAATTTGACTGCAGGAGTGAAACAAACGAGTGGACATTTATATAACAAAAACCCACCTACCTCCATGGAAAAGAAACATAGGGTTTGTAAAAAGTTGACGCTTGAGGATGTTGTATTAATCAGCTTGTGTTTTAAAGCAGAAATGAGACAAAAATACTGTAGCAATAAAGGCAGCCCACTTTCTACCAAAGAAAACTGGGTGCATGTGTGTGTGTTTTTTTTTTCCCCTTGAGTCCATTACAAATGCTGACCGTTCACTGTATGATGCAAACAGGCCATACACAGCCTCAAATGATCAAATGCTATTCCTCGCAAGCAGATGCTGAAATTTCCGCGTTTGATTGTCTGACACAGTTAAAAGAAAAGAGCACAAAAACACAAGACTGTGAATACCTACACGGTGAACTGAAGTGCTGCGACACGACACAGGCGGAGAGCGTGTCACTATACAGGGAAGGAGATATGAACTGTCATATCACAAGAACAGAGTGGCAGAGAGGCTTCCAGCCTGACACACGGCAGAGCATGTGGCTGACACCTTTAATGTGGTCACTCCTTCACTTCCCCACATCACTCTCCTACCTTAGACCAGCTACCACAGCTGAGACAACACACACTCACGCTCACTGGCATACAACTTTTTTGAAGGGACACTCTCTAAGCTTTCCCTTATATTATGTACTTGATCTGAAATCATCATTAGGTACTTCACAGGCGTTTCCCGAAACAGTCATAACTGGATCTGATCTGGTGAGTGGCTTAAGTTTCCAAAACAGAAATATCTCTTTTGCTTTGAATGTGAGGGCACCATGGCATTCCAGCTATATCTGTAGTGCGTCAGAGAGAGTGAGGTCTCACCACTATGTGAATTATACAGTTCTGTTAGCTACCCAAAATTTAGCCCACCTGGTGGCACTTCCTGGCACTCAGCCGTGACAGATGTTGAGGATATGGGAAGAGATGGGGGTACAGGTTTTGCTCTGGTTACTGAGAATAAAAGCACTGCACAGCCACTCCAGTCCTACCATCAGCCCAACACTCTGGCTTCTCCTCTTCAAATGGGGCCAATGTGCAGTTTTAAATCAAAACTGGCTCCTTTGAACGTAACAGCAAGACAGACTAAAGCAAAAAATGAAACAAACCCACAGAACAATCAGAGAAAACTTCTGATCTCTCAAGCAACACCCTCTAATTCCTGCAACTCTCCGTGATCAGACACGCTCACACAGTTGAAAGGGTTAAAGGCCTGGTGACAAAGGGATCCAGGGAGACACAGTAAGGGAGGCAAGGCCTCTCCCAGCAAGCGAGCAAGCGCACAAAGAGTTAACCAGTTCTGCTGGCATGGGAGCAAGGGCTAATATCATGGCTGCCTAGTACACCATTATCCCCGCACCTCTCAGAACAAAAGGCTCCTTTTCCAAACAGACCCCTACTTTTCCCCAGTGTCCAAAGGTGTTTGCTGAAGTAAATCTGCCTAAATCCTTCACAGCTTGTGCGGGGGGGGGGGGGGTAGGGGTTGATGGGGAGGCGGGGGGGAAGGTGTACAGATAATGTAATCCTTTTTCTTAGCAAAAAGTTCTGGGGGTTGGCCCGGGGGGGGGGGATCTGGAATTCATATCACATGATACTACTAAAGTTGCAGCATCCCCCTTTCCCAGCCTTACCTTGGATTTGCATAAGCGATTCTCGACTGGTTTAAAGGGGAGAGAAAGGGATCTCGCACAATGAAGACATCTGGCCAATCAGCTTACTAGAGCGGGCGTTTGTTGTTAGAACTTCAGCCATATCTAATTCTGATCACAGGCAAAACAAAACTTCTGGGAGAGCCACAGGACTCGTCTTGAGCTTCTGGGAAATCGGATGTGATTTCAGGTCTCTGTCTTGCAAGAAAAAAAAACAAACGAGAGTGCTCAGTGAACGACCTAAGCGAGAGGAGTCCTCCTTTTACACGGCCCCTGGATCCGTACTGAAACTCAGCGGCCATGGGCTGTCCCCTGCAAAGTGCAACACAAACGATATTTCTGGCAACTGTTCAACAAGAAGCGAGCCTACTTTTGGTGCTTAACAAACACAAGGGAACGCTACCATAAAAAATAAGTTACATACTGAATAACATAAAATATACTTTTGCAACTAAATAATAAAAATTAAAGAGTAAAAGAAAGTGGATGGACATTCAAGCCATCTTTTTATGCTTTGATTCTAAGCAGTTGTAATTATTCCTTGAATTGTAGAGGACTGGACTACAAAACTACAGACGCGTGCATGAGCTCACACACGCTGCACCAGGAATCCTTCGGCGATGCACAAACTCCAAATCCTACAAATAAAAAAGGCGACGGCAGTTTCCAGCTCCTGCTTAAAAACAAAAAACACATGTGATCACGCACACACAAACACCTGCCCCCAGAACAACTGCAGACTCCTCGGTGTAGTCCGATTCCTCTCGGACACGTCTTTCCTCAGACCGTGAATAGTACAGACGGGCCATGTTGAAACCCTATCTGGCCGTCAGGAGGGCCTGGCCCAGGCCACGCAGGGGCTATATAAGGCCTGTAACCAGGGGACGCCCCACAAACAGCCACAAACACCTCAAGTTATTTTCCTCACCACCCACCCTCCTGACTTTTTTATTATTATTGTTCTGCCTCTCTCTCCCTCTCTCTCTCTCGCTCTCGCCTTCTCTCCCTCTTTTCATCTGGGGCTTTCTGATGCTGAATGCAAATGGAGCCTGCTGGCCGTGAAAGGGCTGAATTGTGATTAAGAAGGAGAAGAGCTCCTTTCTTTGTTCAGCCCTCGGGGGATGTTTACTGGGGGAGACACGGCGGATCAGATATGAAAGGCATTCAGGTCAGCATTGATGTGAGCGAAAGTGAAATCACACCTAAGGCATTCCAAAGACCGTGGTGTCAGGGGTTCAGCGCGCACAGTCCTGGCTGGGTGTATGTGTGTGTGTGTGTGTGTGTGTGTGTGCACGTGTATGTGTGTGTGTGCATATGTGTGTGTGTGTGTGTGTGTGTGTTCTTGTGTCTTCCCAGGCATGGAAAAAGGGGAAAAAAATAAGGAAACAGAATTAAAAGTGTAAGAGAATGAGATATTTTTATTTGTAATGTGTTATGTGTAATTTGTTATGTGAATGTCACATCTGTAACGTTGTGCAAAAGTGTTGAATTGTTTGAATCAGCTAATTATTTGGCTGCATGAAACATTGGAGCCAGGCTTGAAATGCTATCGACTGAAAAAGTTAACACGTCACAATTCCATGTCAGCTTTTTTAAATTTACCAAAGGCGTTACTGTCCGAACAAGAAATTCAGGAAGCTTTGCTGTGCGATTTCACTCTGAGTCGTACGCCTCCACACTTGAGGGCCCGACTGCACCACTCTCTTTGTTGGGATTTAAGATTCCGCAGTGAGCGTTTTTTCACTCGGCAGTTCAAGAACGTCATTTTCTTAGGCCCTTCTCTTGCTGGGAATTCAAATCATACTGGAGCTGTAATTGTTCTGACACTCAGCAACCATCTGTTTAAGATCTTGCTTTGGTGTGAAATATTGAAATTAACATTGACCAACCAGGCTCTAATAAGTATGCTGCATAATATTATGGTATTTTTTGTGAAACGAAAGCAATCATGAATAAAACTGCAACCGTATTCTTTGAGACACACTTACTCCAAACATTGGGGGAAAAAATTGTACACCACACCTGCTGATGGATCTCATAAAATTGACTCTGGAGCTACAGGTCAATATGAATAATTTAGGAATCAGCACATGATCCACAGGGTCCACTGCACAGAGGAAGACTTATAACTGTACACAGTTCTGATAAACAGGAGCACACAAACACCAATAGCATAGTATGTGCAGCTGGATTGCCACACGGTAAATGTCACACATTGCTTTAAGCTAAGCAACTGTGTAAATAACAGCAATCGGTTCTGGTCACATTCTTGCAATCCGTGTGCTCAAACACAACCCTCCAACAGTGCATGAAAAAAAACAGAAAAAAATCATCTTTTCGTCAGAAATTCACGCTACCATGACAAAACTTCAAACACCAGGACCAAAACATCGAAGGCCCAAGAAAATGACTGAGAAAGACGAAAAAGGGCTCTAAGTCAGACATGCAACATCGGGTACCAGGCCATTACTGCTAAAGCGTTTCATTGAAAACTGTGATCCCAGCATCCATACCATCACCAAAGTGTCATGCTGCCATTACCAGATGCCACTGCAAGCCTGACCAAAACACTATTATAACCCTTTTGTTCAATAGTAACATTTTTTTTTCTCAGCAAGGCACTGACCAGTTCAGTGCCAAACTGAACATACTGAAATATTCTTCAAACATTCCTCATATTACTTCATTTGCTTAAACACTATAATCCCTCCCCAAATTTTCCGTTATGTAATTTTATTTTTTATATATATATACATATATATATATATATATATATAATATATATACATATACACACATACGCACAACCACAGGCAAAGGTGTCTGCTTTAGCGTTGCAGACAATTGCACCCTTGTGGGAATGGAGGCTTGAATGGTACAGTGGACACCCCGGCACTATTGACGTTATAAACATGTAAATGAAATGCATTACGACTGACAATCAATTGTCTGTGAGCGCCGCAGACCTGCTCGCCCCTTTTTATTCTGCCTGCAACGGTCACAAAACGCTGTCTACCTTTGGGATGAGAAACCCATGGAAAAAAGGGGGTGAAGGCGGGCGGGGGGAGCAGGGGGGGCTTTTCTCCACACAGGGAGAGAAAATGCACCTTAAAAGCAAATGGATAATAGAGATGCACAAAATGTTTAGACTGGAAGGAATCTGCCATTGTTTGGCCTGAAAGCGTGGCCACAGCCAAAGAATTAGCAGGCCCCGCTTTCTACCTTTAGCGTGAATGCACAGGGCTTTTATAGCCACATTCACGGCATTGTATTAAATTCCTGGAGCCAAAGAGAAGCTGGCTTTTTTTCCTACCTTAAATTATGTAATCAATATACTCCAGTGGGAACATCTCGTATTGAATGGCTTTGTGCTGACTGAAAAGGAACAGCTCTTTGAGCAACAGGAAATCTTAAAAAAAGAAGAAAAGAAAAAAATGCATCTCGTACAGAAAACTTCACAGTAACTTGACATACAAATCACATTCTCTACATTCAAAAGATCTGTTACTTGTTGACATATTAAGCATTCATTTCATGAGCCACTAGTTTCAGAAAGACAAAAAGATACCAATTAAAAGGTAAAAATACCACAACCACGTTCCGTTTTCAAAACGACACTCGTCAAAACAGCTGCAAATAATAAAGGTACAGTACATACAATGAGGCTGCACCTGAAACTACAGTCTGATGCTGACACCCATCAATACAAGGACACTATTTCATAATATCCTTAATGAAAAACGGATAACAAAACTCTACTGCAGTAACCATCAAAAAAGAAAAAGTTGTGTGGCAAGTTAAAAAAGAACTCTTCAGTTGACGGAAGGCTTTAAAGACACAAGCTCTGGCGAGCACTCCAACAGCTGTACTTACAAACAGCCCCCAAATGCTCACAGCTGGATGTAACTCACAACACCTGGAAGGAGGCGGGGGGGGGCTACAACAGAGCTGCCAGGCTGCTGGTATCAAGTTTCACACACAGAACTGAGAGCAACCTTTTCTCGGGTTCTGAAGAAAGGGTGGAGGTGAGGAAGCAGGGCGCAAGGGGACGGATACGTTTAATATACTTTGAAAAGAGGGGAAAAAACACACTGCAGATGGCATGTAAGTCCAAGCGCAGTATGAAATCCAACATGTTTTCTGTAATAAACTATGTGTGGGTGTGAAATAGTTAAAACAGGGTATATACAGTATGCGTGTTCTCCATTTCCACACAGTATTTGGCGAACAAGTAGCACACTTTCACAGATCAGACTTTAATGCACTGTGTCCCTTCTCGCTTGCTTCAGAATGACATAAAAACATGAGGCCCTGAACAAACGGGTGGGGGGTTACCACAAAGTACAGACAGGCCCATCCTTTGATTCTGTAAACATTAATTTGTAACGTGCTATTACATATTATCCATGAGAAACTGATATCACTGTTAGCCCCTCAGAGAAAGTGTGACAAAGTTATTAAGTCAGTCAGGCGTCTATTGACCACCTGACCTAATCCTCTGAGATTGATTATAACTTTCAAGTGACTAGCACCGCGTTCAAATTTGGTCACGAAAGTCATTTTCTGATTAAGAAACAACCACACGATTAATACCCTTCTCTTTTCTACGTTCTCGTCGTCTAAACGCATTGCGCTCAAATCGGTTTAAACGACTTAATTCTTCTCAAAGTTAAATACATTGCGCTTCTCACTGCAGGAACAAAAACGTGTCAGCTTTCCTTTGTTTCGGGTCCACTTTCCAGATTTCCCCATTTTCGCACCCTTTTCCAGGCTTTTTTTTTTACCCAATTCAAGTTATTTTTTGTACCACGACGATAAGAATCTTCACATTTATTGTTATCTGCTAGAACACAAGACATCTTCTTGAATTCAGGGGAGACAAGAAATCCACTCAGGTCAGATAAATCCAAGCCTTTCCCGAAGGGAATGTCAAAGGAAGCATTGCACGACAAGGACGAAAATTAAAAAGAAAATGATAGAAACGACTGTATGTTTACAAAGCCCTGAAAAAAATAAAAGCAAAAAAAAAAAAAAAGAAAAAAAAACATCGAAAATAAGCGGCCTTACGTTTAATCAGTGACTCTCATTAGTAAATACAAACGGAAATTATTCATAACTTCGAATGCATAAGATATGTTTACGCAACAGATTTCATATATACACGAGTGTTTTGTTTTTTTAATCTGAAATAAATACATTTTACCGCTTGGTGGAACGTGTACTATACAATTTGCAAACAGTGCGTCTTTGGTGCGTCTTCAGGGCTGCTTCACTCAAAGCTTTTATTTGGCTGGTTAGCTACGTGCTTCGAGCTACTTTGCGCAGAAATCCCCTGAACTATACTGGCATCGACTTTCCTCAAAATCAATACTCTGCATTTAATAAAGAAAAGAGGCGAGACAAAAAGGAAGACGGGAACACAGAACTTCATCTCGAGGGAATAAAAAAAATCAAGAAAACAACATTCGCTTGCATTTCAATGCATTGTTATGCTTAACTTTTACATTTCAGTTAGGTTAATATGTTCTCGTAAAATGCAAATAACTATAAGAAAATAACTACCTTAACATCTTGCTAGTACCTGTCGACATCCAGAAACAGCATTAAAATCTGCGTTTAGCTATGATCAGACGTATTTTGCATCAATATAATCATAACTACAGTGTGAGTTGGACTGTGCATTTCGAGCCTGTAAATGCCACCTAAAGGAAGGCAACAAACAACGGCTGTCTTGCAGAATTCCCCAGTCGGTCCCCAGTATGTCTCGGTAATCCAGCACACCACAGCTCTACGATTCGGGACATAAAACAGTGCCCCCCCCCCCCCCCCCCCCCCCCAAATAAATAAATAAATAAACACACACACGCACACACACACCTCTCATGACAGTGCAGGCTTAACAGATAGCCTACCTAACGCAACTCTCTAGTTTAGTAGCTGGTTACTTTCAAAACGCAGATCAACACAATAACCATCACTACGATGAAGGCTATTTCACAAAAATGCTATATCACCATAGCATATATATTGGTTTCACATGACCGTTTGTTAAACCTGTGTACTTAGCTAGCTAGTTTTTACGCGCATCCACCGAAAATAGTTTCTTTTTCTCTTTACGTTAGTCATTGCATGTCTTTGTCAGTTGTCACCGGGGAGCCAATGTCTCATATGGTCATTTCCGAGCAACCAAAGACGAGCACCCGTTCTTTTAAAAAATGGGTTTGAGCACGTTTGGACAGATACGATATCTAGCTAGCTCCACAGTTAGCAAGTTATCTGAGACTTACAAGTCATTACCGTTAATATACGCCAACTGACGTTAGCTGGACAGCTAGCTAGTTACCTACACAACAATACAGAGATCCTGATGTAGTTGAAAAAAGTGTTTATGAAAGATAAATGCGCTGCATTAGCTTCTTTAACTAAATCACTGTGAAAAGAAACAGTAGCGATGATATATTGACTGAATTAGCCAGTTAGCGACCTCTGAGCAAAAAAAAAAAAAAAATTCTCATTAAGAAGACTCTACAGGTAGAACTTATTTAAACTTACACGCAAGACAAAGCGCAACATGCGCACGGTCACATAACGGTTTTTCCTAGTGGGAAATAGAGCTCTGGGGCAGACCCGTTATTCAAGTCCTGAACTTTGGACTTCACATGCCTTTTCTCAGACTGCTTTAGCCAGCCCTTCTTTCACTCTACCGCTAAGAATTCAACTTTTGAAAGTTCCCCCGAACATGGATCTCACAAGTGACAAAACGAAAAGAATGGTCTCTTTTAAAACATAAAACACACAAGTTCCTGGTGAAATACCAGTTAATTACAAACAAGAGCCCTTCCACACAATTAGCGACATGGCTAACTAAGCAGCGTCTGCCCGTCAACTCCCATTGAAACGTAGTCTGGCTGGCTAGCAGAAGAAGCACAACAGGCGAAGGGCGAGCGCCCCGTTAGCCGGTGACAAAATGACAATCAGAAATTCGTAACACATTTCACCCCGCATTCTTCCGTGTTTCTTTTCTTACCGTTTTTTCTTCTGGGGTTGGCTTGTTTTCGCCTCTTACACCTGGGGCCATCCGCCATGATCTCCGGCTTCATTGATAAGCGTGGATCAGACGGTAGATCGCATGGACTCGACTCCTTGAATCGGCAGCACGCAGGCTCAATATCTAACAACCAAACACAGCGACAATGTGGGCACGGGGACATCCCATTTAAATACCGGGCGCCAAATTTAACATTATTCGTGGTGCTGTCATCAAATAATAGCTCCAAACAATTTCATCTCGTATCCTTAAAACTAGTATTTAACATGTTCGCTATCTTTCTCTTTCACTCGATCTTTTAATGAAACTGATCGGAGGAGCGAGAGAGAGAGGAAAGAGACAAAGTGGAAGGCACAGGCAAGGGTCTAGATTTGACGTTAGCTAGTCCATATACCTCAAGATTAAGAAAAATTCACAATGCCTTCTTATATGCAGTGTTTTACAGTTAAAATGCAAACACGCAGCGCCAAATTAACCTCTAATGTTGGCGGATTAAATTATTTACATGAAATCATGCAAATGTCGTTTGACGTTCTGCATAAGTTAACCATAATATTATTCACCTAGACGTGTCTATGCTGAGACTTTCGCTCTTTTGCCATATTTTTAATACAATGCAATGTGAGTTTTATAGAACTTTAGCGAATTTAACATTTTACAGTAGTGTTATCTGTGTTGAATATTGTCTTGTGTCAAATAATTCCGTTTCGTTGTTTTGCATTGCCTAAAACCTGGTTGAGTGATACTAATCGTCGAAAGTATGACTTTCAGTCAAAGTAAGGATTTTTCTACTTTTCTGAAATGTCAATGGGTCCCTTTTTGACAGAAGATGCTACGTTACTCTCTGTAGTAGAGTTTGTCTCAAGGATTTGCATGGCAGTAAAAGGATGAAACAGATGTAGCCTAACTAAAATACCCCCTGTAAGTCCACCCTTTTCTCCTGCTCAAAATCACTTTCATCTTTAAAAATATTTCCGATTTAAATGCATTCCACATAAGTTCATCAGCGGAGGTAAATTTAACAATGCACGATTATTGGTGTCTGTTCTGTCTTTCACGATAAACCTCTCATTAGATTTTCGATGAAATTATTGTGGAGCTTTAATGGGCAAAATAATTCCATGTCATATGAGTGCTTTTATAATCTTTTCCAATACTGGCTAAGTGCATGCAAAATAACCACAAAAAAACTCAAAACAGCCTAAATTGTAAAGCAAGCAAAAAGGGAAAACAAAAACTTTCCTCGTGCTGCCATCGTTACATCAGTTTTCAACTGGCAAATCATGCAAATAAATATAACGCAGTGATGACAAATGTAATTGTATGATAAAAGAACTTATTATGAACTGCTTGTATTCTAGTGGCTTGGGGTTTGTGATGAGTCTACAGTACGAAGCGAACCATGACTGAGAAAACGAACACAAGAAAACTCATAAACACCAAACAGTACACTTACAAATCATGGAACCACGGCCATCAATGTGGGCAACAGTTACAAGGAATCTGGGAATATTAAGTGCCAAAACTTAAATTATAGTTGTAGTTTCGTACATTTACACAGTGACAAAATGTAATATTTGTCATTGCTAAGTTGTTACTACTGTTTACATGTGCTCCAGTATAACGTAGCCTACCTGTGCAATGAAAATGTTCATCCTACTAACTAAACTCGGTTAACTCGCTTTAAAACTGCCCGGCAGAATATGTTAAATTGTGTAGCATATTTACATCTAATAGCTACATGTTAAACACATGCACAGACAAACTACTGTCCTAAACTGATGGCTCTCAGAAGGGAAATAAGCGGGCGCTTCTTTCTTTACGGGCAGCTCCAAGTGAAAAGCAAAAATAATCTAATGAAACTCCAGTAGCGATCTTGCGACCAGAAAGATAGCTGACTACCTAGAATTTCATCAAGAGCGGTTTAGTTCCCAGACCACTACAGTTTCTTTCGTGGAACACACCGCACCTCTTTCACCTGCACAGGTAGACAAACTTTGATGTAAAACTGTACATTCTAAAAACTCAATTTAAATAGCAGAAAAAGTAAACAAAAAGACATGTATCTCTAACAATATTGGTTAGTTAGCGAGCAACTTAGCCAGTTAGCTAGCTAGTTAGCTACCATTTACGAAAAAAGCCTATTAAATAGAATAGAAAAAAATCAACCTACCTTATTATTTACGTTTATCTTTTCAACGAGTTCGGTTGAGAATAAAAAAAAACCCTTTGGAGCAATAGAAAGACGGGAAAACGGAGATCCTTTAGAAATTATAATAAGCCTGGGAAATAGTTGGAGGAAGGACCGTTATTCCTGCTGGGCAGGTTAGGACTGATCTCTTTCAGCCACTCCAGGAAACAAACCTGGGGACGGACTGACGTGTTACGCCTCTTATAATGATATTTTTTCTTTTTCTTTTCTGTAATGCAGCGCAGGGACCCTGAAACACGCGCCACCTATCTTCACTGGGCGGGATAATTGGGGAGCGCCAAACGTGAGCATCCTCGGGAAAACGTGTTTCATTTTTTTTTTTCTCACGATGCGAGAGAAATGAGTTGAGCCGGACTACCTTGCCGTCCAAGCAAGAATAATATTTGAAGAAAGTTGGAATACCCCCTCCCTCTCCGGCTCCCGACCTCCGCAACCATTTCGACAAGAAGGGTTCTAACGGAAATCATGCTGGAGCAACTACCGACCCTCGCAGACCAAGGATCAACAAACAGCGCCGAAATATCTGGTTACTTACAAGCATCTGAGCATCTGGGGTTCCGGCCGCCCAGCTCATATCTGCAAATGCGTGTGTATATTTACAACTCCTTTCGTAATCTGCACGCCATCATTTATTTATAGGACAGCAATAAATTATTGTAACACAAATGTACTTTTCATGCATCACTGTAATGTAGAACTGGGTTAATATTCACACTGGATATATTGGTTTTTATCGGTCTTTATCTTATGCTTGCTTAATTAAGGAGGACACTGCAACAGTAGTAATTTTAAGAATCGAATGCATGAGAAAGTGACACAACATTTGAAAAATAAATATTTTTCCATTGGATATATCACGAAAATGAAACTAGGACTAACATGATTTACTTATCTTTTTTTGCAAACGTTCGATTTATTGAGTTTAAGGGTGTGGTCCATATTTCAATTGATTACGGTCGTTTCCACTTTTTTCCCTGGGTAAAGTTCCTGTGCCCCCCGCACCAACATAGAAAGGAAACGCAGTCTATATATATATATATATATATATATATATATATATATATATATAATTCCTGTCTTTTTGCGCACTTATCTGCTATATGGATAATTAAATCATCAATCAAAGAGGCGGGGCTATTGATGCTTTTGTCCAAAGCCAATCAGATCTCAAGGAACAAGACAGTACGGGGAAAGATGCTCAACATCTGGAATTCAGAAATTTTCCAGAGGTTGTAGATCATTAACCAATACAAATCCCAAATCTACATGGAAAAGTTCAGGGTCCAATATTTCTCCGCCAGTTCAGGATTTGGGTGTATGTATTTGTGCTTTTTGAAAACGTATTATTATTATTGTTATTATTATTATTATTATTATTATTATTATTGCTGTTGGTTTTTGTGGTAGTGTTTTTGTACAGGCAGTTTTTTTTTCTTTTCTTTTCTTTTTTTGCGTTTTAGGAGTTCTTAACTTGTAAAGGCGTGACTAGTGTTTTTATTTCTATTGAAGTCATTAGTATAGCCTTCAGTCTATGTTTACTTTCAATTCACAGGCAACCGACTACCTTTTAAATCAAACGTCTATTACGGCGCAATCAATGGTAAGTAAACAAGTAAATGCCTAAACTTTTAATTTAATTACAGAGGGCACGTATTCCACACGCAAATTTACAGTTAGTCTCGTATATCTATACCCTCTCGCAGTTGAAGAGTTGTGCGACTCGCCGATACACAGGATGAATTTGTTAAAATATATGGTTTATGCTGTAGTCGGATTCCTTGTTCTCCTCAAAATTTTAAATGAATCAGAAAGAGGAACACCCGTGTTTTATGCTTCATACAGGTTCAACTTAAGTGATTATATCCATATGTGCATCAAATGTGTTTAAATCCCAAAACAGCACTGGCGATACGGACACACTGGCACTCACACAGTTGGTGATGCTTTACCTCCACAACCAGTTTGCGAATTTAACTCCGCTGCAAGTGACCCGCTCTCATCTAGTCTGAATGCTCTATACAGCATGAAATAAGATAGTAAAGCTGATATAGCAAACCAAACGGCACCCGAGGTTAAATTTTCTTCTAACGTGATCGTAAATCATTTTCCTTTATCGTTGATGGCGTTACATGTCCAGTGTTTTGTTCGGCTTGTGTTTGGAGACAATGGTACAAGTACTGTAGAGTCTTCGCTTCGAGTCTATTACTTCGTCCCATTACCGTTTTAAATTTAATTAAAACCCGTATTTCAATCAGGAAAATAAATGTACAGACATGCGCACGAGCTGAAAACAAATAAACATAGTGTCGTCTGTGCTTCAAGAAGGTTATGGAACATTCAGTGTAAATATAAAAAAGAGAAATATATATATATTACATAATACATAAATATTAACTCTGCAAAGTGTACATTTTTGGATATTGTATGTGATGGATTTTTTTATATAGCCTTGATACTCAGGTGCAGGGATATGAGTATGTTTTGCATGGAACATCCATGTACTGTCTTTATGATGTTATCAAATCCAATAGCGAAATATTAAATATCAAATGTGATCTTAATCAGTATGTTTCATTCTAATAGCTTCCTATCCTTGATTGAATGAAAAACATGGTATAAGTATATTGGACAATTGACTCATTTATCAATTATTTCACTAAACAACAACCTTGATGATGCATCCAAAAAGATTTGACAGTTGGGAGGATCTATTAGTAATAGATTAGGAATAAACTGAAAAATACAATGAAGATTATTTTTGTATATAAAGACAATCTCTTTTATAGTGAATTATTCAATTAAACAGTTGAGTACAAGGGGTTCTGATGTTCAAATATGCTTATATGAGATCAAAACATTTTGTTTTCTGTCTTCCAGGTAAAAACAAATATGTATTTTGGATGTCTCCATGTCTCTTTATGCTGACCTGATACAGTGAAAGAATTCCAGCACTGATCTGAGAAAGCTTCTCGAAGATTGATCTCAAATGACAAGGGATGTATACTGCACCTCAAATTAAACTGCCCTCCTCAAGATTTATATACTTAACTTGAACCATTCATATATCTTACTTGTTTTTACTATTCATGAAGGGATTTATATATAGAAAGTATTCATGCATGTTTACTTAGACCTGTCAAAGCAGTCATTTGATAAAGGTGATCATTTTTGATTAGTTATCAAATAGCTTAATGTGAGAATGTTTCTCAGTTAGGGTACAATTAAGCTACTGTTGGCCTGTTACACATGAGTGTGTGTTAAAAAAACAGGATCCTTTTTTCTTCCCTCACAGATATCTCTCCTGATTGGTTTTGCTTGGACAGAAACAGCTCGAGTTTGAGAGCGAGAGAGGTCCCTGGAAAACCCCAGATCTGTGCAAAAAATGAAAGGGGCGAATGCACAGGTGGTGGGAAAATGGAGAACGTGAAATTCCCAAGCGAAACAGAAGTGGATTCAGTCGCTTCCTGTCTCTGAGCAACATCTTCTAAGCGGCCGTGTTCAGGTCACACTGCCGCTGTGTTTCACTGGAATCAAACAAATGAGTGCTAACGGCTCAAACAAACAGAACATTCCCAGGGAAAGTAATTCTTGGTTGTGTAGCGTCTGCTCTATCATTTAGAATTCATCATTCGCATAAGAATAATGCAATGGAAAAAAATACAGTTTGTGTAACAGACAGTGTTAACTAGGGAAACTTACATTTTGACAAATTACCCACTTACACTGCTGGATCTTCACTGAAGCAACTCAGGTGAAGTACCCTGCTCAATAGCACAATTGCAGTGTCCCATTCAGGGTTCAACCTTGCAATCCTCAGGTTACAAGTACAGTTTATGAATTGCTACTCTATGATGCCGCATAAGAATAGTAGCCTATTAAGATCATACCAGATGGCACAGATAAATGCAGTATTCAGGTGGCTTAATGGTTAATGTAACTACCTCATTTAGAAATTGTTCTGTAATGCTATATTGCATATGTTGGAGTCTGTTCATTCAAATGTTTAAGCAATATTTTAAGAGTCCAATAAACCAGAGGAAGAATGATATCTTATACAAATTAGCTTTTACTGTATACTTACTTTTCATGGTTATATCTAAATGTCATTATCAATAACATTGTCAGAGTAGAAGTAATCTAGATAATGAAAGAAGTGTCTATGGACCCTGGAAGTAGTAAAAGTCAGAAAGTTTATGGCAGCACTGAAATTTAGAAAGAACTACAAATGATGTATTACTCCCTAAACTAATAAACCATTACAGATGGCTATCATATGACGATAAGTATGAGAGAATCTCATTTCCACCACATAAGGTCTGTGCCTTATGCAGCCTGCATTGGGCAGTTAAGTTCACTATGGGCCTGTATCGTGTGATAGTTAATTTGAACACTGAATATGTAGTGTTGCAATACACACTGAAAGTAACAGTGTTACAATGTTGTTATTTTTGGTACCATAGTTAGAGGAGCAGAGCAAGGAACTTCACGGATTGATCTGAAATTAAAGAATACAGTAAGCTCTGAGCTCGTACAAAGACTCAAACACTCTCAAACATGTAAGATGAATGTGGTTTACGTTTACTGCTAGCCTTGCAGGCAAACAGCACTTAGTTTTTTGAGCATTCCACAAAATGAAAACACTTTTCAGATTTTTCTGTTTTTTTCCCTGTGTATAAAAGAAAGAAAACAAGGACAGATTGCTCAGAAGCAAATGCTCACAGCAGATAAGTATTGATTTTTCTCATGTTGCTCTTGTGAGATTCAGAAGTGGGACTTCACAAAAGGAATGAGCACATTTTTAATTGTGCGTATGCTTTAAGAGCCGACACATACCATCCTATGTGACTGCTTATTTTCTATGGAACGGGGTCAGGGCCCTAGTGGGCAAAAATTATCTGATTAAGAGATGCTGTGTGGGACCACAGTTTTTTTCATGGTTTTGATCTTTCAGCCTTGTGAATGAAACCCAAAAAGAAAGGAACGAGAACATGCATTCAATTAATGCCTGACGGTGACAAAATAAATTCCCATACTCTCCCTCAGCAGAGCTGATGGAAAAGGTAAGGTCTGGAAATTAGGAAAAAGTTCACTAAAGAAAGATGACTTACCGCTCAGGAGAATTAATTATTAACTTCCGCTGTGATTAATTATTCATCATATATTTGAATAATTGTTGTATTTCTAAACTTGAATTCTTGTGCAGCTGTATTCTCATAGTACACAACGAGGATAATAAAATGAACTTAAGTTCTCATTGTCATATCAAGCTCATATTATTTCACCAGGTGCAGGTGAGAAAAAACCATCACCTGAAAATCAACAGTTAACATTGTACGTTAAACAGTTAAATTTAATTTGAATGCAATCGGTATAGCTTTTGAACCCCAGGTATCTCATACATGAAGAGCTATTGAGATAGTACGCAGAGATGTGCTCTACTCAGACCAAATTTACACACTATGCTAATCACCTGTTTTAATAGGTATGACATACTGAACCATACAAATTTTCCAGGCCTACTGGGAAGTGAAACGAGAGAGATGGGGGAGCGGGTGAGTTGTCTTGATTCCAGTCGTGTGAAACAATGCTCTGTAGAAAACACTTTAAGTGGTATACAAGAATACTGTCCCCAGACTAAATTGAAGGCATCATCTCGTATTCACTGGCATTAACCAAATGCTTTGGTTCAGCTTTTTTCCAGCACTTCCATTTTAGCAATGGATTACAGCTTGCTCTGCGGCAGACAATAGGACATTTAACTTTAATGCATGTTGGACACTGTCTTTATTTCAAATGGAAAAGCAGATTCATAATGCACAGGTGCATAACTTAAAAGTAGTATTTAAAGGTAAGTTGGCAAACAACAGCTTCTGTTAGCCATAAACCTCTAATCACATAAGAACAATTTTTCCATTATCAGAAGTGGAACTTGTAGGAGCTAAGCCTAATGGCCCACTGACTTTCCACCCTTTTTTCAGGACTTAGCATGGGCATGAGTGAGGCTTAAGCATCACATATAGCCTTGCTGTTGTACCTGAGAACTATGACTATTTACTATGACTATGTTGACTATGACTATGCTAGCTAGCTAATATATCTAGCTAGCTAGCTGACATTTTTTTCAGTTTGGAGGTCTGCATTACTCTAAATGGGCTGTCATTATTGACTGGTAGAACACAAATGAAGTTATAAACATTCAAATTGAGTAAGTTTTGACCTCTGCGATCAAGCCAGTACGGTCATGTTTTATTTATTTATTTATTTATTTATTCAAGTTCTGGGCAGGCTGTCAGCCCCAGTTCCTGTGAGTTTCAGTTATTATCATGGAAAAGGGGCCAACCTGGATGTACTTGGCATTGTGCATGTCAATCCAGATTGAACCTGTCTTTATAGTTCATATTTGATGTCAATGTCAGCCACATCTGGGGAGAAGTGAGGCAGAGGGCGGCGTTCCTGTTGCTACCGTATGAACTCTAGAAAAACACAACAGAGAAGTGAGACGAATTGAGTCACCGCAATCCCATGGAAAATCATGCCCCGTTCATTGGAACTGTTGCTCACCCACTGTCTGAGTAAAGATGAAACCTTTTGGCATTGCTCAAGCACTGTCATTGCAACACGGGAGGGAGAAAGTTTGCAGATTAGATTAAAAACAAATGGTCTACAACGGTGTTTAAAGGTAAGGAACGGAGATGGAAAGTTCTGATATTGTGCAACCAAGGGGAGTCGCTACATTGAGTTGCTGCAGTGTACGGGCCTTGTTTTCTCATAATTGACCTGAAATCACATGGCGAGACTTGGATGGAGGGAGGATATTTTGTAACACTGTGGTTTGACTCACAATGCCTGCACTTTACCACTTTGACAGAATTCGATAAGGCAAGATGAAGAGAGCTCAAAAGGTAGGGAGACACCTAAAGCCTGCCTCTATGAGCATTAAAATTGCTGCATGGGTCATTGAACCACAGGGGGTGTGTCCTCTACCCCAAAGGGCTGAAAGGTGTCTGGTTTTCATAACCCCTGAAATCTTAGCTAGCCAATGAAATCAACTCCTTTTCAGAAAAGGGTGGCATAAATGTGGTCTTGAACACTGCTTGACCATAGCCCACTCTGCCCAGGCCTGTGTGTTTTCATTAGTGCATACCTTTCCACCTTTCCACCTTTTCAAAGCAGATCTGCTGTGGGTTGCCAGTATTTAAACCCATACCATCCAGTTGCCATACAAATGTATGTGATTGATAAATGTTTGAAAACCATGTTTCTAACATTAATAAAGCATGAAAAACATAGTCTGTCTTACTTATTTCACTTTATGCAGCATACTTTATCTGTTACCCTGTCAGTGTAAGTGGTGCGTAACCCCTGCTCTGAGGCCAGTTCACATTCTCACAGACGAGCGTCTACACAACCGAGCTGTTAGTACAGTTTCTGCCAAACCAAGAACTGAGGTCAGGGCAGGCAGCATCCATAATAACAGTAGTTATCTGTCTTGTGTGATTTGGCAAATAAAGAGACACCTAACCGTAAATGGTTATGCATGGCCCTGAAGTGACTATTTTAAAGATGAGCTGCATGTTTGACAACCAAGTTGGGCTGGGAGGGGATATTTCGGACACTGGATGATGTAACTCAAACATTCATCAACCTAATTAGAGATTACACATCGATACATGAAAATTGAAAACACAAGTGAGACTTAAGTGCATGTATTCTGATAATTAATAGATGAGTTGAGAAAAATTTAAAGAGATTTTTATGGTCTCAGAATGCCATTTTACTTAACACTTGAGTGGGTCTTTAATCTGGCAGAGGCTTTAATTGCTCATTCAGATTGTTATGTGGTGTGGCCTTCAGTTGCAAAAAATAAAATGAACACATTGTAGACAAGCACACAGGTCTTCAGCACCTTTGGTTTCCTAACATTGCCAAGCAAGCAAAAACATTTTTCTCATGAAGAGAGACATCGTTAATATGACAGGCTTGGTTTGTTAGCCAGTTAAGCGCAAGAGAGCTAACCTGGTATGTCAGTTGCTGAGAAAAAAGGCAACAATTTACAAGCTGTACAAGCTATTTTTGGATGGTTGGCTAGCTATCCAGCAAAAGCAGGCTAGCTAGGTAACTGGCCAGCTTTCTGTACCAAGTTCTACTTCTTAATACTCATTTCTGCATTCACCAGAACTGGCCACTGACCTTTATCACTACCAGAATCAGTTTCTCCATTTTGAAATGAAATTACTTTTTGATTGCATCACTTCGCTGCTAGTGCCATGTGCTATTCCATCAGTGGCATGGTCTGCCTTGATGCTCCTGTCTCCTCCGCTGGCGTAAATATCGACGGTGCAACCACTGCAGTGCACCGGGGCCCAGAAGCTGTCAGGGGCCATATGTAGGAAGCCGATTTTTTGCTGCTTTACTATTGTAGGCGGGCCCTCTTGCGCATTGACCACTTCACGCAATCTTCAAAGTAACCATTCAACAATATCACTAAAATTACTTGTAATTGTGATAGCGATATATACCACCTTCCCACCTTGTGTATAACACTTACGGTTTTCAGTCATAGCCTATTTTTATTTTCTTTTATTTGTCCTTATTGCAATTGTCTGGAGTGGTTGTGTGTGTGCGTGTCCGTGCGCGTGTGTGCACACGAGCGTGCGCTTGTGTTTGGGGAGGTGGGGGGGATGGGCAAGAAAAAATATTTTCACTGGGGCCAATCACAATTATGGCTTTTTAGCAACTATGTGTATGTGCCGTACATAAAACAGTGAAACAGTAATTAGCAAAAGCAAAGTAACAATGGAAATGATTTCATATATGAAAGATAAAAAAACCCTTTTGACAAATGTTTGGAGCATCTCCATCTGAGAGAGTACAACATTGCCATGATCTACCTTGTCAAGATTTTTAAAAACTGTGCCATCACAACAGTCGTTAAATAGTCATGATCCATTTCAGGATTACTACCCTTTTTCTGTTTGAGCAGCAGGTAATAAATGACTGTTAAAACAATTTTCCACACTTTATATTCCTCCACAGTTGTGCCTGTGCTCCTTGTTCTCCTGGTCTCTTTTTTTTCTGTAGAGCCCTATATGGAGAGTGATTGAAACAGAGCTGATTTCAGCTTTGATCCCCACCCTTGTTGTCAGAGCACTCTGGATTGAAGAGACTGTTGGGCACAATTGACTGTGACAAATAGGAGACGATCAGAGCTGTAGAGTGGAGCTCTTGAAGAGTCATTTACATGTCAGTTTGTCGAGTTGGGAAAAAAATCATTGGGAAAAAAGATATTCACTTCTGTTTTTTCTTTTTTTTTTTTTTACATTTCTGCCTGGTAAACCACAGTTTGTCTGCTGAGCAAAACCTGACAGAGCAGCTAGGATGTCCATTACCATCTGAATAGACACAATCATGAGGCCACTGCTGGATCTATTGTCTGCTGAAAACACTGATCTGCAGCCTGTGAGTAAACCAAAACTTGCTTAGAGGTGAGTCCCCTCTTGGTGGTCTCTAAGGGAGCTTATACTCTCTCTCTGGAGCTCACACTCTCATTCCACACCTTTAAAAACCCCGCATTGACAGTCATTATGTCAGTATTTTATGGCGTTGGACTCTGGGCAACCCCAGAGCCCTATGAAAGAGAGGAGGGAGGTGGTATAGAAGCTAACAGCAGGTGGAAAGGATAATACTAGTCATCTGTTGCCCTGGATTGTTTCTGTTGTGGCCCTCATTCCCTCCCTTTCTTCCTCCCCTACTTCCGTCTCATTTGCCCTGCCTCGTCAACTCTGGGGCTATTTGTCCCTCCACTTTTTGGCTGTGGTCGTCTACCCAGCGGGACAATGGATGAAGGAGGAGACTCCGGACTGAGGAGTTTGGATGGATACGCTGGGGCGTGTCCCTTTGTCCTGGGAGGAGTCGTTCTCCGAACCAGGCCGCCACCCCCTAGCTGTGGCTGTCACTCCCTCTGTAATCCAGCCTGTGCTGGGGGTGCAGACCTATCCCATTCTAATTCTGGGCAAAGCCCACACAACTGAAAGAAGACAGAATGAGTAGCGAACTGCATCGACTAATCCCAGGAAATTAACATTGATTAATCGCTTGGCCTGAAAATAAAACCAGACCTCATTTACATATAGAAAAAAAGGGTGTGTGTGGGGGGGGGGGGGGGGGGTGTTGTGAGTGGTTCTTGGAGAGATTTAAATTAAATCAAGCCATACCCAGATACTCTGCCACCATGACCACTTTTGCAATAAAGCAAATTATGAAAAGTAAGATATTCATTAACTTCAGCAGGTTTCCAGATCTGTTTTTCTTTATATTTCCTATTAGCTTCTTTTAAACTGTAATACGTTTTGGTGTCGGTTATGGTGGTGTGGGGAATATTGTTATTATTATTAAGAAATGAGTAATGTAAAGATATGTTTAGAATCACATAAAAGGCTAATTCTTCCTTTTTTATTTTTGGCGTGAAGTATTTTGGTTTTTTGTCATCATGACAGTCTTTGGTTTGTGATGCAATAAACTCCTGATGGATATGTCTTCAATGCCAACATTTTGTATAAGCAGCTATGTGAGTGAAGACATCTATTTTCAGGAGTAACCTGAAAGGCTGTTCTCTAATGCTGAGAGGCTGGTCAAGTGCACCATATGTTAAAGCTGTTGCATGCTCTGAATCACATCCTTTAAAGTAATGTTTGGTTTCCTGCCATTGGTCTATCACACTGACTCACGAACACCTCCCATCTCTCTCTTCACTCGGCCCACCTTGAAAGGCATGTTTTCAGTGGCAAAGTTGAATAAATGAAGCGGAAGGCGACTCAATGGGGAGAAATAAAAGAAGATATCGGGGTCAAACAGGATAATGAGACAGGGGGGCTGGGATGCGTCTGGCTTTGCATGTTTTGGGAGTATTTGGGGGGGGGGGGGGGTTTCAGGGGTGGGAGGTTAAGTCTGGATCAAAAGGCCAGCACAGTGGGACATGTGCGGCTCTCAGGTAACACAGAAATGAAATATGGATGGAATCGTTTTATTCCAGCCAGTGACAACTGACTTTTTAGGAGTCTATTTCTCCTCAAAGCAGGTTTGTTTTCCTTGTAGAAATAATCAAATGTGGTGAATGCAGACTATCATTACTTAAAAGGCACCATGGAAAAAACAAAGCTAAAGAGAAGGCTTCAACTGAAAATTATGTAAATTATCTAAGATCAGCACCACTGTCTTCCAACTGAACCCTTTCCCTTGGGTTCATTTTCAATGTCCAAACAGATATGCATGTAAAATGGTGAGAATGGTACAAATGTAAACTGCTGATAATTTGTCTAAAAACAGCCACTGGTGCCCTTTTGGATAGGGGAACGTGTGCATTACATTATTTGCTTGGCAGAGACCCTTACAGGTCAACTTGCATAGTTTGCATTTTTACATATCATCCATTTATGGATCAAGGTATCTAAATGAAGCAAATAAGGGTAGCTGCTTTTCTGAAAGGACCAAAGGACCAGCTGAGCCCCACGGAACTGAACTTGCAATCTTCTGGTTATATAGCCTGGTTCTTAACACCTACCCCTCCAAAATAGAAAAACAGGAATTGTTTCTATTTTAATTGATTTCTGACACCTGTTTTCTGTGAGGCTGAAATATTTAATGCCTTCTGTTTTGATGTTACATAGCAGTTCATGCAGTAGTGAAGGTATGCAATTAAATAAAATACACAGTGTTTATGATGGCAGTTTTCATACTTACACAGAAAAAGGAATAGTCTTATGAACATTTTATGCATTACAGATTTACATTTAAAACAATGGTTTGTAACCTTCTTCTTCTTCCTTATTTGCCTTTATTGTCTCTTTATTGTTATGGCTGTTACTGTTTTCTGACTGCGTGTTGTTTTACTGCATTTCTCATCTTATCCTGTCTTATTCTGTTAGCACTTCATGTTGTAATCTTTTTGCACACATTTTATGGGAAGTGTTGTATACATAGAGTAAAAACAAAAGTAACCAAGGAATTGTATGAATATTCAAATGCTTGGTTCACGCAGCTTTCAGTATCAAACAATCAATTGTAGCCTTGTTTTATGTAGCTTGCTGAATTCTACATTTCCCTAATGAACTTTGAAATATATGTCAGCACCTCCTTCAAATTGTATGGTTAATAACACATAAGCAAAAGGTGACAAATTTGCAAATATTAAGATGCTAAGAAATGATGAAAGATACTGACTGAATGACTGAAAATAAAGTTAACGTATGATACTGTAATGCTACATACATCTGAAGCATGTGAACAAATCCAAGCTTTGCTTTGGCAAGCTAAAACCAAAATGTTGAATGAGCACCTATGCTGAACAGGGAGCTCATTGGCCAGGTGCTGCTCATACAGTCTTTATGTGAGGCCCATTGACCACCATCTAGTCTCCTGGAGGTGGGCCCACGAACTATGTTTATTTCATTTTTTTTTCTCTTTAAACAGTGAACAGATACTTTCCAGAGGTGATTGGGGAAGTGAAAGTAACAAAATAAAATAAACCATTAAGTAAGAACAAAACATTCTTTTTTGGTTCTCTGAAATATCACAGAAGTGTTTTTCTGCTGCGCTCATCAGAGTGTTAGTATTCAGTGTTCTAACCTTTCGGTTTTGAGGCATTAATCCTAACATCATTTTCAAAGCTATGTTCAGAATGGACTGGCATTTGGTGTAATTCAGTTGTTTTAGGTATTCATATTATTTTCTGTTCCAGTATTTTTGCGAGGTCAGTACAATGGTACAGTGTCATTTTAGAAGAAATGACAAACTGACAGCGTCGTCTGTGTGTCTTACGCCAACACTCAGAGAGTGTTATTACGTGGACCAGAGAATCCTGTCAACAAACAGTACAGATTACTGTATACACATATACAGACAGGAAGCTCCACCAAGCTGCCACATTCTGCCACAGCTGAACAAAATGTATGGCCTCTTTTATTTAAAAATGCCAGAATATTTCTTAATAACTCTTATTCCGTCAAAGGATTCTTCTGTCCTACTTATTCAATAAAACCATCCAACAGTATAACACACATGCTTTGTTTTGAGAGAGAGTGGAACAACCTTAACATGGGTTTTCCACGGGAGCTCCCCTATCCCAAAACTTAATCAAGTTCTTAGTTTTTTTAGGCTCCTCATTAGAGAATTGCTTATCAATAGGTGCACCAAGTGTCAGGAGTTTTTCTCATCAAACAAGGCCTGACAAAGAGGCTGTGGAGCATGGGAAAGGGGCAGCTAGGTGAAACTAATGCCATAGATGTTTGATTCATCAGAGGCTTATTGTTAACAGGGACGTCTGATTGTAAAGGCTCAGTCAAGCAAAAAAGCACAGAGCAATTGGTTGGATTTATAGTTTGCAAGGTTCAGGAAAAAAATCACTGCAAACCTTTGGGTTCAGTCTGAATGCCCCACTCCCCTTCTGAGCCCCGAAAGCCCAGCCCTAACCTGAAACCTGCCAAATAAGGTCATACTTTAGGCAGGCTTCTTGTCAGGTGATTGAAGATATTTGAGGATTATGGCCGTATGGCACAGCCTGTCATACCTTCTGATTTAAGATAACAAAGAACCTCTTTGTACCAGGCTGTGTGAGTTTTTCCCTGTTGTAGACACCAGGTTTATATATTTTTTTTATGTTTATCACTTCCTGTGTGGAAGAGAGGGAGATAGGGAAGTAGATTGTAAGAAGGAGAAGGAGGGAGTAAGAACAGCCAAAAGGATGACAGCACATGTTCGGGCAGCCGCAGATTCCTCAAAGCTGCCTTTGTGTCGAGAAAACTGCAATAGACTGAAGAGAGATTGCTCTTCCTGCGCACATCCCCCCCCTGACAACTGTCACTGCCTGCCTCCCCCCCCCCCCCCCCCCCCACCCCCAACAAAAATCCCTCCTACCTCCCCTCCCGCCGTTCCCTCCTCTTTTCAGTTTGTACCTTGCAAATCAGGGACGGCCTTATTGAGAACCAGATGTAGGACTCCTGCAGAATGAGCCGTAAGCCGTTGTGCTCTAAGCCTAATGGGAAGTTTTATATGCACGGGTCTTGCGCTGATTACTATAAATCCCCCTTTAATACAGCTGTCCTTCCAGATTAAGGTAAACCAAATGTTGCAGTCAGAGATTAGTGTACCTTGCTGGTTATTAACATCCCTGGTCATCTGGGTGAGCACGTCAGAAAGACTAATGTGGCGCGTTTCTTCCGCCGTTCAGAAACGACACTGAAACTTGAATGCGTGCACCTGTCAGAGCATAGGAGTGGGCAGGTGTCATGTGTTGGTGTTGGTGGTGGGGTCTTGAAGAGGGGTTTGTGCAAGGATGCTGTAACGAAAAAAGTATTTATACCTGTGCACCTGTTTGGTTCCATTAAGCTGGGGATTTCTGCCAACCACGCTAGGTGGTTTAATTCCCCCTCATCCCCCACTGGATGGTTGGTGGCTTCTAGTAAACATTGCTGCAATGTCACACAAATGTTGTGAGAGCGTTGCATCTTAGACAAGTGCATGGAGACGGATATTTATTTTCAGGGTTTGGAGCTTGCTGGAATCTGCTGTGGTGACATGCCTTTGAGCAGTATGGTTCAACAACCTGACACGCAAAGAGCTTCCTGTTTGCCCGTTTGGGTTTTCAGGCCATTATGGCAATGGTACAGTTGCTGTTTTACTATTACAGTGCTGTCTGCGGTGTGTGCCCTCTGAGTAAGAGTAACGTCTCCAACAGTCATTCATTCAAGTGTTAGGCTGAGCCATTCTGTGCATATCTATTGCACCTGAGCATAGCAGAGCAATTTCAAACAGGCTAAAGGTTAATAACACTTGACACAGGGCCCACTGCAGTTGTCTGGATTGCATTAATTTTAAATGAAGACCTCAACTGTAAATCCCATTAACCTAGCAAAGGCTATTTAAGTGCTCAAACTGAAAACCCATTAGGCACAATTTGAAACTCTGCTAACTATTGCCATCGTCCTCTGCTGAAGCAGTACTCTAAGTATTGTAGCGGTAGACGGTAGCTCATCAGCTTATGTTTTATCGTTTTATAGAACAACTTGAAACAGCATAAATCACGGTTCTGGAGTGAATATACAGTATATGAATATACATTTTAATGACGCAGAGACCAACAAGCAATACATCACTAATAATTGCAAATGGAACATGAAAGATTATTTGACACTTTCAAAACATATTAATTATTTTAAAATTTCCACATTTTTATGCAAAGAATTTGCCAGGCTCATAGGCTCAACAATGCATTTTGGGTAATCTGCTTAAATTGTAAGTCATTGTAAGGGAGTTATGTTCATGTGTATAGCTTTGAGACTAAAGCTTAGCATTTACGCTATTCCTCTGTAGTAGATCCTACAGAAGTTTTCAGACTGTTATTCCTGTGCAATTACTTCAGTCTTGCCAAAGTTTTTTTTTTTTTTTCTTTTTTCTACAAGCAAGTTCATCTTACATGCCTGCACGCTCTTTGGTCAGCTGTTTCCAGGCTACTGAAAGGGTTACTAAACACAGTGCAAGGTGAGCTAATTACAGTGTTTTCAATAAAGATTCACTGTTATTTAAACACTTTTGACAAAGATTGTGACACTCAGCATTCTTCAGAGGCTCAATTAATTTTATTTCTCACTTTATGGACTGCCTTTATTTTGACATACCAAAACACTTCTTTAAACTGCTCTTTGCTTAAAATGAGAAAGTACCCTTAAGTAACTAGAGTTCCTTCAGTCAGTGTCCAGATATATAACTGAATGAAATGTAAAAACGAAGATCACAGGTCACAGCTCGGTAGGTAGGTCTGTGCTAATGTGTCTATTTTTCACACATAAATTCCACACACACATAAATAATGTCAGAAAAATTCTCTGACTTGTTTTCTTGAAACCTGTTTTTGTAGATGTTGCTTGGCACAGCTTTTTTTTTGGCTGCGTCAAATAATCTAGACCCCCCCCCCGCCACAATCACACACACACACAAAAAAAAAACAACAATTGAGGTCTTTCAATTATTTCATTTGTTGATACCAACAATCCAACGTAACAGCAGCCAGAAATGAATAATTGGGTCAAATGTGGTTTGTTCTTTCACATCATGTCAGGTGGAAAAGAAAGAACACAATGAATTGCAAGACTTGCAATTCACCTTCATGTCATAATCACATGGGGCCACACAACCCTACAAGCTCCTGTCAGCGCAACGCCCTGAATGTCAGTCTGCCAAGTCACTGCTAAATTTACACAATTTTACAGTTCGCTCTCAGGTTTTCTGATAAAGGATTTTCAACTGGAGTGACAGTCTTGACAGGAGGGGAAAGAGCATGACCTTGGGCCTGTGGTATTAGTGTGTGTGTGTGTGTGTGTGTGTGTGTGTGTGCCTGTGTATGCAGGGGTGAGTGTCCTGACCTGCTGTAGGTTGATATGGACAGGCAGCAGCGGGGACAGGACTTGTCAGAGGGTTCCCTGACAGCAGGCCACAGTGACTATGATGCTCCTTCCTGCTGGGGACCTGACTCATGGGGCTTTGATGAACTCAGCACAATGCCGAACGGCAGCTTTCTGGCAGCTCAGACACTGGGGCAAAAGCTGCAGGTCAGAGATAATGCCCGAGCGGTCCTCCGCTTGCGTCCACAAGAGAACACCCCCACCCCCACCTCTTTTTTTTCTGTTCTCCTCCTTCATTTTCCCCAGACATGCTAGGAATTCAACACTGTCTTCTACGCATTTGGATGCTCCCCTCCCTCCAATTCCAACCCCCCACCGTTTTTGCACAAGCTGAGTTCACCCCCAATGTAGCCGTTCAGGAAGCAGGGGTCTAATCGCGGGGAGGAAACGATAAGGTGATGCTTGGTTTTCTCAGTGGAAAGCCAGGAGGATGTGACTGGCTGGCTACTGCACGCAAACCTGTCTTCCTTGTCAAACTCTCCCCTCCTGCATTTCCTTCTTGGGGGGGGAGGGGGGGTGTGTGAGGCCTGTTTGGAGGAGTGCAAGGACAGTTAACAGTGTCTGACTCAGGAAGGAAGCGAATGCAAGGTATGATAATAAAACCAAGTGGCCCTATCAATTATGAATGAGCGGTGGAACATGAGACAAGTGAAGCTCTCTCTGTTCTCCGACCCCATGTCCAGTTATTGTGATGAGGTTACACTTCTGACATATTTATACATATGCTTTGTAAACTATATTATAAACAAGCAGCACATGCATCAAACACTCTCTCTCTCTCTCTCTCTCTCTCTCTCTCTCACACACACACACACACACACACACAAACACACACTCACACACAAAATAAATAAGAAATGAATTGTGTGCAACCATTACCATATTTTTATGCTGTTAATTTTAGAGCCTATCATGCTCTAAATTTTAAGCAGCTAAGAAAAAAAAGTTTTCCTCATTTATTCCCTAACAGAACAGAGTGCATTATGGTTACATTGATTCTGAGCCCTAGAATGAGGAGCACTGTATTTATATTGTGTTTATGCTGCTCACGTGATAAGAACCATTGAAGTGGTCAATTTCCCAGCAATGAAAGTAAGAAGGCCTCTATAAGAGATACAAGATAGATGAGAGCCCAATTTCCCCACGTAGAGAGGACTTCCTGTCAGCAGCAAAAAGGAGTTAAATTAGTGGGATTAGAATTACCTGTATGTTTTGTCAGGCTGATTCACATGGTGGATTAGTGAGGACATGAATGTAGCTGAGATGGCCATCCTGTCAGCTAATCAAAATAGCTCTCACCGTCCACCAGACACTACCTTTAATAGCTGTAACTGTGATCAGCTTTGTTGAAGAAAACCTCCTGTTTGCACTCACAAACTCTCAGGACTGATGTACTCAAGCACTACACTGGCAAGAGAGAATGCAACAGCTGCCTCAATCCACAGGGAAAAAAAAAACACATTCCAACCAGTCTCTCACAGAATACCTCTTCACTGCATAGCACCCCTTTCTCTACAGACTCTGGAATGTACTAAAATGCACATTTCTGGTCAGCAATATTACACCAACATATGTATCCTACTTGGTAAATTCACTGTCTGTCCCAGATCTATAATTTAAACCAACATGACCAAGATCTATAAATCCAGGTGATTCAGCCTTTTAAGCAAACTTTTTGAATTGTGGTTTTATAGGGTAACCACAAAAATGCTTAATTCTCTATTGACTAATCTCAAGTTTTGGCAGAGAACCTTATTCATTCACATATGCCCCATGAAGGTTGTCTTCATCATAGCTAGAGGGATGACTGCAAGGTATGTGCAGTGGACCGCCAGTATTTGTGGCATACCATCACATTTTTTGCTGAGGTGAAAAAAATTAGATTCGGAAAAAGCTTTTAGAAGAGCTTGAAAGATATTGTTTTTCGATAATCTACCACATTTTCTTAGTAACGGTGAAAATGTCAGGTGCCAGTTCTGTTTCTCTGTGGTCATGTAAGTACCATTTTAAAATAACATGACAAAAGGCATTACGGATTCCACTTATTTGCTACCCTGCTGAAAACACAGGACTCCAGGATTAGAGAGAACCCAGCCCCGCAGGTATGCGCTGCCACTGCTCATAGCTTTACTTTTCCACCCCTGCTTTATGTACCGAATGTGACAGGAAAGGTAGTGAGGCAACAGAGGAGGAGATTGAGTAAAGATGCCGGAACACTTCCTCTGTGCGCGAGATGGGGGCAGTTCCAGACAGCAGAGGCCTAATCGGGAGTAAGCAGGCAGGTCACGTTAATGTCAAACCTGATGTCATTGTTCATGAAGTTTACCGTCATCCTCCTGGAAGTGCATTCCTTCCTGCTGCTGGCTGGTCGTTAAAGGTAGACTACAGGATGAGCACAGACTTTCTATGCAGTCTAAAATGAGCTTGATTCAGAGAAACAGGTACATAGTTCTGATATTCCTCAGTGTATGTTGTGTTGCCATTTTGATTTTTTTTTTTTTTATAGTAATATGACATGAAATATCTGTAACACAAGTAAATCCCCATGTCTCACACACATTAAGACCCCAGCTGTTATTTACTATTTGTCAAAATATTTGAAGGTAATGTAAAACCAGAAACACATCTTCTGCTGAGTCTACCACGTATGGGCAATCAACATGTATATTTGATTTGATGTTGCTGATGGCAGAATACTCCAAAATGACTCAATTTAATCATTTGAGTACACACACGTTTAACTGTCTGAAGCTGAACTTTATCTATGTGTTTGCCATACCTCAGGTCAGTATCCCACAGAGCACACTAATAAGTCTGTCAGGCATCTTGCTAAAATGAAGGGAGGTATTGAAAGTAAACTATTTGCGGAGAGTCAGGTATGCAGGTTTATCTTTGGAGACCTGTGGGTTCTGGTGAGATTATAACTGTGGACCTCGACTCCCTCAGAAGTCTGGGAGAATTCCACTGTTGCAGCCTTCAAGACAGATGGGTTCTGTGCAATCACGAGTGTGTAAGCAACAAACTTGACCCTGTAAACCCAATGGACTACTTGTTACAAAGCACTTCCTCACTAAAGGTAACTATTACACTGCTGTTGGTGAACATGAGTCTAAAGTATTGCACAATCACCACTCAGCAACAGTATTTTTCTTGCTGTTCCAATGACAGGGGAAACACATTATGTCTTGTAAACCTTCACCGTGAAAGACTTGTCAGCTGCTGTGAGTTGCGGACAATGTTAACCGGTGCTCTTGGACCATTGGGAGTACATGTTAGCTGATAAGCGGTTCTGGCTTGTTGAGCCTGGTCTCCTTTGGTGTGGCCCACCTCCACGCCGGCCTCATAAAACAGATTTTCCCATAAACTGTCTGAGTTATGACTTGGCGAAAAGTCGTTAGGGCTCGGCGCGTCATGTTATAAAGGACTCTGCTTATTTTAGGCATCAAGGGTAGAACCCCCTGTTTCGGAGTCAGCCTAATTGAAAACATCAGTTTGCAACGTTTACAAGGCCGCTGTAAAGTGTATTCCCCTGTGCTGTATAAAATCACTGCACCTCACTGTATCCAGAGTGTATATCATCACTCCTCTCACTGTGGAGGTCTGGACAGGAAAGCAATTCACAACTGTTAGCCATTTAGCCTACTTTTTACATTATTTATGTTCTCAGTGTAGCCAAGTATCTTGCAAGGCTCCGCTTGAAAAGAATTGCCATAGGTTAACTTTCAGAGCTGGAAAGTATTTTCGCAGATAGAGTCCATTATCTGCATTTAGGTTAAATCTGCAGGGAAAATGTTCTCACCCCTGAAAGATTGAGTAATCCATGATATCATAGCTGTGAACTGCAGGTGGGGAATGCTGTGCGAGTAAAATCACTAGCGGTTTCAGGTCAGGTGTTACATTTTAAATTAAATACGAGAGGCGCTTCCAAAGTGAACTTTGGTGCACACAGCGATAGTGGTGACGATTTGGGTTGGGGGGGGGGGGTCTGATAAATGGCAGCTTAGAAGCTGACTTTCTTGTTATCTTTCTTTTTTCCATATTAGTTGCATTGAAAGCATATATTTCACAAGGGCTTAATGGAATTGCACACTTTTGTGAGTGATGTTCAACACATTCCATGACAATTACATATGGTTTTATTTTTTTCAATAGTTTTCAAATAATATTAGTCATCTAATGAAACATACCTAAACTGTGAAATAGCTCAGAGCTTAGTTTCTATATGTACAAGGACTAGCCTTTAAACGGATTTTATTATTATTAGTAATAGTGGTGGTAGTAGTAGTAGTAGAAGTATTACTACTGTGATTTGTTATGGTGCTGTTAATTGGTATTTCTAATGTAGTCAGCTCAATGCTTTAATGTGTTGTTTAGTGCAATTGTGCATGGACTAACAGCTAGTCCCTCTTCTTAGTCATACATTTTAGTAACTGAAAATTTCCTCTGTCTAGCCTCAGCCTCTGTCTGCTTGGTCGTAGGTGATTTAATTGCCTTCTAGATGTAACGGATTTCATGCCATCGGAACCTGGCCACGCTCAACCGCAGTTAGACGTTTTTTGCACAACAACATTTTCCACTTGGCAAGTGGGTGCTGTAATAACATTTTTCCTTACCCTTACTGCAAGACATCAGAAAGTCAATAAAGCAGATGTTTTTCAGTCCATCTGAGGTAAGCCTTTGTGGTAACGTGGGTATGGCTAACCAAACAGTCAGTGGACAGTTATGTGAAAAGTGTCTTCATGGTTGGGTGGGGTCCTGCCAGTGAGACATTGCTGCCAAGGACTGTGAAAAAGGGCAGTATTTCCTAAAGAAATAAAAAGCTAGAAACTAGAAAGGATCACACTTTGAAAAATAATAATTAAAAAATCTCTATAGAAGTTTTATACTTTTTCAGAAATATTTGTCATTCTAATTGAGTCTTAAATATAGGCCAAGTTCTCTCTGGTGCATGTAAAAAGAAGGACTCAACATCAAAGGCTCAGGCTCTTGGTGTTATCCTACAGAATCCAAATTTGCATGCTTATCAAGGTTTCTGCTCTGTTCCCTTGATGAAACGTATCCCAGAGTCAAAGAGAGACAGAGCTGTGTTTTGTAACATTGGCTCCCATTACCACTGTGCACATCTGAATCTGTATATCTGAATCTGAATCAATATTACATGATTCATATTTGATTCATGACTAATTTTGATTTGTGCAATAGCACTCTTAATTTGTTAAAAATGAAGCAAGAATGGGTATGACACTCTGCACCCTCCTTCCTCTCTAAAATGTGATGAAATATCAATATATATAAACATTACAAGCCACAGAATAGTATTTCTCTCTACTGAAGCACCTTTTAACCTCTTGCTTTTAACCAGATTGATTGTTTATGCTGAAGATCCTTGTGCTAGTTTATCCAGATATAAAAGCTGGGGACAACCTGGCCTTACAGGTTACACCCTTATATTGCTCATATTGTTCTTGGTGTTTGCACAGTAGTAACTTCAAGATCTAAATACATATTCCCTCTCATATTAAAAAAAAACAACTGTGAGGCAAATGTGTGGTTTGCATCTTGCCACGTCAATTTGTACCATGTTGTGTAAATTGTAGCGGGAGACATGTAAACTTCTCATTTCTGACGTGTGAGTAGGTTGAAAATCCCACCTGGGACTATAAATATTGGCAGAACCCCTCATATGGCCATTAAAATATGAGAATGTGCCCTTCAACAGCAATATGTTTTCTGTCTTTGTCTCCTGATACTAAACTTCACTTTCATATGAAATGATCAGAGGATTGGTTTAGTTTTCCAAAGTACGAAATGGAGTCACATGAGAGCATTAGAAACAATGTGGAACTTATAATTGCACATTTCCCAGGATTCCTTCACAAAGAAGCAATTTTTATCTGACTGCCGAAAGAGCGACACATATTGGGTTTTACCTTTGAGGCTAGATTATACTGAAGTTGTGGAGAATATTGAAGAACAGGCTGCCTCTAGTTTAAGGACAAGGACTATTGCATACAGAATATATGAACACAGATAAAAGAAACAGTTAAGTATATGCAAATACATAAATGACAATACTATTTCAGAAAGCAAAGGAACTCTTATTTTGTTTTGCTATCAGGGAGTTGTTTTTTAAAGGTTCACTCCCTTTTGTTAAATGCTGTAAGAAGCAAGAACTCTTTTTTTTATTATTTGTGTGGGAGGAACTACCGTTGTCCTGAGCTAGTCATATGTTTTTGTTTCTTTTCATTTCGGTGGAGACATTTATTCTTTGAAAAAAGTATGAAGTAAAAAAAGAAGAAACTTTCCAGCTCTCAGACAGTTGGCTAAAAGGAGAAGGAGAAGTAGGCAGCAGGTCGGAGAGTGATTTGATTTTTTTGTGTTGGTGAAGGGAAAAAGGGGGGGGGGGGGGGGGGGGTGGTTGGGTGTTGGGTGTTGGATGCCAGGTTGCTGACACAACAAATCAGCAGCGAACCATCTGAGCCTTCTGTCTTTATACTTCTCAAAAAACAGAACAAAACAAAACGAAATCTACACAAAATAGCTCTGACAACGTGTCATATTAACACTCACCTCCCACCTTCGCCTTCTGCGGTATAACAGATAATGTTGACTTATGTTCCCCTGCTGGTTCAGAAACACTATATGTCTGCAAAAGGTAACATTTTCGAGCTGTGACAAAATGTATTTTTCTTGGATGAAACAATACTTGCTGGATTTTAAACAGAATGTGAGCTGATGGACAGGTCTACAAGCATTTTTCTCTTTCTTTTCCCTTCATATGAGACCCAAGCTATCATATAATAATGTTGTCATGCACAGCAAGCGTGAAAGATGGCATGTTTGAATTGTAAAAGGCACTGGCTGGGTCAGAATAGTGGCACTGATATACTATAGCCTTGTACACTGTAATCTGCCTGTAGCCCTGTCAGTGCTTGGTGTCTGTGGCTGTCATGGACACTGTATAGTGAACACTGGGCTAAGAACAAAGAGTTGGAAATCTTGAGGAGCACCTCTTCTGAACATTTTTCTGCATGACAGACAGCAGCAAGCAATGTTTGCAAGAATGTAAATAAAGCCCTTTGTGGAATTCAGTAGCGGTGAGGACAAACACACTGCTGAAAGTCTACAAAGTCTACTTGTCAAATTTACCTGGAAAAAAAACCTATTCAAAATGGTGGGTATCAAGAACACCTATGGCCAACATGACAGA
The DNA here is from genome assembly GCF_013368585.1 of Megalops cyprinoides. Classification (NCBI taxonomy): domain Eukaryota; kingdom Metazoa; phylum Chordata; class Actinopteri; order Elopiformes; family Megalopidae; genus Megalops; species Megalops cyprinoides. The sequence continues at coordinate 21,973,261 of NC_050596.1, forward strand.
GTGGTTTTGCAAGTGAACAAAATGTTCTCAGATCTCCTCCCAAGGCACGTACCAAAAGCAGGTCACAAAACAATTTGAAAAACTCACAAGAATATGATTCACATTGTGTGCACACACTAGCGGCAGCAATCTAACAATTTCCATCCTCCAGAAAATGTATAGTTTATGTAACCAGTAAGGGCTCCTGGTGCTGACATTGAAGGAGGACTTTGAAAAGCTGCCAACCCTCTTTGTGTTCGGAAAGTACACATCAGGCTAGGGGGCGAGTAAATAGTCACAGGGTGGTAGGAAAAGGAAACTATTAGTGTTGTTTTCTTTTTCAAGATTAAAGCAGCTGTGCGGACCAAATCATCATAAATTCTCAGATATGAAGTTCTTTTTTGTTGGTGAGATTAAAGCAATTCTGTTTGCTGAAGCACAGTGCAAACACCTCAGCTTCAACATTTTGCAACAGGAACCTGTTTCCCCCCGACTTTTGTTAGGGTATGGGTTAACAGGCAAGACGACCCGGGCTTGTAAAGCACTGCTGTTGTGAAGTCTGACTGTGATGCCTCCAGGGCATCTTCCTTAAATGTTGAAATGAGATAATATATCGACAAAATATATTGAAAAAAATACTAACTGCCTTTTATTCATCTAAACAAGGATCTTCTTGTGTCCTATGTACTGAGAGAAAAAAAATTACTCAGACCCATCCTACATTGAAGGTCATCGTTATTAGGACAAACAGTAAAGGCCATGTGTCACAAATGTCTCCACATGTGAAATATGGAAATGAACAATCCCTGAAATTTCTGAAGCCCATTTCACACAACACTGCAGTTTATCTTCACATTGGGATGTGTAGGTTGAAAAAAAAAAAACACACATATGATCAAAGTAAAAAAAGAAGCATCTTACACTACCTTTTATGCCCTGCAAGATTTTGTGGGCAGGTCACCTTTAAAGCTGTTGCCTGGGAAAAGAAGCTCAACATTATTTTTGTGTCACCAGCCCCTTTCCTGACCTGATTGGATGTCACTTCCTGTTGACAATGTTTGACTTCCTTCATCCACCCAGCTGACAGCCTTTTGGTGGGGAAAAAGTGGTTCTATTTGACTGCATTGTTAAAAAAATTAAAAAGGCTTGTTGTTTTCATAGTTGAAGTACAACACATGGGGGCATTTAATACTATATTTTAAAGACCACAATAGTCTGCCTTTAATAGTTTCAAAGGCATAGTTTTGTTCCTCATAAACTTTGGGCATTGTAAACAGGAAACAGCATCCCATCACAAATGTCACCATCATATTTGTCATCCCTGTTGTCAGAACACTTAAGACATCGACTTTATGGGTCTCCTTGTTTGAGACCTTTGGTTTCTTGGTCTTGTTTGTTCCACAGTGAGGTTACAGAGGGTTACTCATGGCTTAAATAAAATTGGAATGGTTTTGGAGAATTTCAGCCAGCATGTTGGCCTCTTTTCAGGCATTGTAGAAACAACCTCTCAAGTAATGCATACAATGAAAAAAATCTGTGACATCACAATGGCTTTGAGTCCCTCACTAAAACCATGAAGTGTGGGTATGCAGACCCCAAACAAGTAATGATGGAAACAATGATACAACAAAAATTGCTGTCTCAAAAAATATTGTCTCAAAGGAGACATATTTAGTTTTGTTGTTTTTTTTTTTCTTTTTCTCCTCCTTTACATCACAGGTTATAACTTGCTCGTGAAAGACAGTACTGATTATTTTTTTCATTTCTCAAACCTTAAATTTACACAAAAATCAAAGCATCAAAGCTTAGTGGTGATATGTAAAACACATGAAAAGACATTCAGCTGAACTGCCACTGGGTGCTCAGTGACAATAAATATCACAAAATATCAAAACTGGCCTCCACCCCACTTAATAAATCCTTTGATATATTTCTGTTAGGAGAATATATACAAAAGTTTGCCCATGTGCCAGTTCTGGGAGCAGAGGGATCATTGCTTGGTCTTTGGGAAAGTGGCATTTTTTTCCAGCTAAATCTCTCTCTGGTTTAGTGACTCATGCAGGACAGCATTCCAGAACACAGAATAAATACGCCATCACTGAAATTGATGTAATGGGTGATGGTGTTTTTGGGGATTCCTTAATTGACATGAGCAATATTTTGGCAGGCGCCATCTAACTACACGGCTAACAACTCCCCTGAGGGGATTTCTGGAAAGGACACAAAATCACATTTGGTTTGTAATATCTGTCCGCCTTTCCTAAGAAGAATGTGCCACCTCTTTGTAGCATGCAGAGGGGCACGTTGTTAACCAATGTTAGTTCCCAGTAAAAATGACATTTTCCTGTTTTTAACATTCCTTGAAAGTGCACAACCGCTGTTCTGCTGTTAAAAGAAATGTAACATTTTACAATTATTTTATTCATGTTTTTGTGTTTTTTTTTTTTTGGGGGGGGGGGGGTTCAGTGGATTGGCTGATGTCTTTTTCTGTGTATATATTCAGTTCACTTAGGATGGGTCGCAACACTTGCTGAGGATAATTGCCAGCTTTAAAGGACACCCAGGGTCTGCAAAAATGATCAGCACATTTTCAAAGTTATCTTTAACATGTCTGGTTAATTGAAGCTTCAAATTAATTTGGAAGTCTCCCGGAACAAGCCAATAAGTATTTGCAAATGAACCCCAGGGAAGGTGTCAGCTTGATGTTCCTAGCACACAGCAACTCAGTGGCCTTTACAAGACTCACTTATAAATATTTGTGACAAGTCAAATACAGCACTTTCCCTGGGTTTTATTTTCTCATATCAAAAAATGCTACCAGACAGGAATACCTGTGGTCATGGTACACATCTTGCCTGACTCTTGCCATATGCTTTTTTAGGAGGTCAGCATTCCACCAGTCCTCCACCATTTTTCCTGATAATGTAATGATGTTTGTATGTGATTAGAAAAAGCTACTCCCAAGGTGTGTCACCACTTTGAAAGGACAATGTAGTGAGGTGGAAGCGGAGGAATGAGATAATTGCGCTACATGTTCCATGTAGAGAAGAGGGGGAGAGATTTATGGATGACAGAGAGCATAGTTGTGAATATTTCAGGGTTAGGTCTGGGGTAGGATTCTTACAGTAACAGCATGCTAGCTATCATTTCTCCCTTAGAAAAACTAAGCAATGCAACAAGAAAAACGAAATCCATACATGTTGCTACCATTTCAGGTGGAAGGAAAGCTATGTATCTTTTCCCTACATTCAGCTAAATACGTTGCAGAAAGGCATTCTTCATTAAATGAGCTGGAAATTCAAGGTGCTTCCACTGTCAGTTTCTGGATTTTAATGGAGGAAGCAGACCTCAATACATTAGTGTCTTTCACTGATTGACTGACTGACTATATGACTGATTTCATCAGTGAATGGTTATAACAATACTGATGTTGTATCGCAAGAAGCAAAAATGGGCAATATAGCCAGCAAATTAATTTTAGCCAATGCAAACAGTCCTAGTTCAGAGCTAGTTTAATATTGGAAAAGCATGATGGATTGATTTGATTCTTACATTTTGACGTGCTAAATAAGTAATAGCTTGATTCATTATGAATTACAACATTTCCATTAGTCAAATGACTAATGTACATGGAAGTATTCCAGTGCAGCTACTTCGGTGTAGTCTGAAAAAAGGTTCCCATTACATTACACAACTGGGGTGTGGTCTTACAGCCCCCGTCACATTTAGCTGCCAAGAAACTACATGCACACTCACTGAGAGGAGAACCAGGTATTCCCACACTTCACCCATCTTTGTTTTCTTCATTGCTGTGGCAACAACGACTACTCCCATTTTGAATTGCATCAAGGGTAAAATAAATGTGTACTTACAACTGCAACAATAACATCAATCAATAATTTACACTTCAATATTGGTTACTTATGGAAGAGCAATAAACTCTTGGAGATGCTAGCTATCACCAGACTGCACTACCAGAGGGAGATTAGAGACGATCAATATCTCTGATGAAGAGACTGTTAAAAGAAATATTCTCTCATCACTTGTGTTTCGTATATGAAGATTTCCTCCAGATTGACAGTCTTGTCCTACTTTGCAGTGGATACAGCTGAAATACCTATTCTAACATAAATAAATATTTGCTCGACATTTGCATGGTTTAATACAGGTCATCCTCATTATTGAAAGCTTGACCTATTCGGGCACTTGAAATGAGGGTGGAGAGTAAAACTTCTGCTTTCTGAATAACTGATTCTCTGAAACAATATAACCTCTCACCTACTATAAGTACATGAATAATAACCAATGACACATTTTATCATTGACAAAGGTCAAACAGGGCCCAGGATGTTGAAGCGACCATCACTGCTGCCTCGTCCTCCATTTCTTAAAGGCAGAAATTTTTTGATAGACACAAACACATGATCCATAATTCATTACTTCTGGAATGCCATATATATTCTGGAGTGCCATTTTTCTGTTCATAGAGCTGAATGCTTACATGCGCAGTCCAGGTTAACTACTTTACACAAGGGTAAAATAACGACGCCCCAGAGTCCAGGATTTGAATCTGTGACCTTCTGGTTACAGTGTCAGCCCCCCATATCACTCCTTTGCACTAGCATATGCTGTGAGCATGTAAGAAGTGGTTAGGCATGCTTATGAACATTTGTGCTTGTTATTATCTTGCATTTATGAAGGTGTTATGCAGTACTCATGCGTGACCCTGAAAATAAATAAAAACCTGTAGCATGCAAGCAAAACGCACAGAACTTCTTTTCATAGCTAGAGAATTACCCCTGTCTGACATCACCACCTCGCCTGGCAACACCCTTGGCTCTGGTTCACGCTGCAGTGTTCCACTCCAGTAGGCCCAAGGTGTTTCTGGTGGGCACCAGATTGTTTCAGTTAACGCGAGCAGCTGAAGCCGCTATTTCACCTGAGCGCGCAGGACGCCGGCCAGATCCCCCTTTCCCAACTCGCTTCTCTCCAAGGCGCTCAGCCCATAAAGCTGTCAGTATGCATGTTGGCCAAGTCACCTTTGCCACGGTTTCCCCAGCGCCCCCCCCTTCTCCGGGAGCCAGGCTGCAGCTTACTGGATCAGGTCGAAGAATCACTTATATCGAAAGACTATTTGATATAGCAAGTGCGTCGCACTGGATTGCAGTCGCCAGCGCTGCTCTAATGCCTTGGTAATACCCTCTCGCTGCCATTTCTTGGATATATACACCAAACCTTCACTTTTAATATTGCTGATTTATCCAGGTGAGAAAGGGCTGTGGATTAGTTTTCACTGCTGTCATAACAGTGAGGGGGTTATGGAGGGAGATTCGGTTTTCCTAAGAGCTGAGCCAGAGGCTTAGGCTTAAACACACATTTATGCCGCTTTGAAAATATTGGGAAACCTCAGGGCCTCTGTTTTCTTTCAGTGAAACAGCATTGCACGAAACGCAAACCTGGGGGATATTTTCTAACAACTGATTGTGAAATAGCCCTGACAAGAAAATCAACCCCAGCAAAAGCATGTAGTTAGACGTACCAAACATTCGTAAATCACTTGCGTGTTTTTAGGGGGTTGGGGGTGTGACTTGGTGTGTGCTTCGTGCGCCCAACCAAAAGGCACCCTAGGATTCATTTTGCAGTACTTAACTTTTTTTTTCCCAGAACAGTTACAATTCAGTTCAAGCTACATTAAAATGTATGGATGTTAAGTGACAACTGGAAGGTAAACTTTTTTTTTAATAGCCCAAGGTGCCCTTTAAATTTGAATGATTATCTTTGAGGAGTGTCTATGAGTAAAGTCTGATTTTCTGTGACAGCCGCAGCTGCTATGAAAATGACTGCATACTGATGCATGAAAGGCTGATGATCATATTAAACGTGCACCGTTTACCACAGTAATTAATCAATAACAGCCTAATATTTCATTTTTTTTCTCTCTTTCTCCTGAAAGCAGGGATCAGGGATGTGTCTCTACGGAAGCCTGGTTCCAAGCAACTGTTAATGATCCAATTAAGATTCGAGTCAGGGCAAGCCAGGGAATCTGATTAGCTGAGACAATTTGTGAAGCTTAAAGCATTGCTGTGATTAGTGTATCCTCACACTACCTGTATCACAATAATCTGCTTTTGTGGCTGAAGACTTACAGAGAGACAGGGCTAAAATGATACAGGACGCAAGCTGAATTATGATCAATTGTTTTAATAACGTTCATGTGACCTGATTACATGCACTTGTGTACCTTTGCTTTGTAAATTATACTGGAGAGGAGTGCCTGCCAAGTGACTGCATGAAAAATAATAGCATACTCCCTGGCACTGGTGAAACGTGTTTGAGAAGTGGTTCGCAGAGTTGGTAGATAGCTCTATCTGTTAGCACAACGTGGCAATCTATTTCTGGTGCCATGACTCAGTTCCTGACTCTTTCTTGCTTTGACAACCTTCACATGTGATGCTAAAACACAAGAAAAATAAATAACCATGATTAGTTCAGTAAAACAGCTAGTGCTGTAAAAGTAAGATTTGGGGGGAAAAGCACAGTTGTGACTGTTACTTCAGCAGATCATAAATCCATCTTGATAGTTCCATTAGTAATATTTTGCAGAGAAAATGAGAAAGAAGTAAGGGTAATGACATGTAGAAAGAAGGCCTCTGAATCTGAAAACATAAAGCCTATTAAGCCACATAAATATCAAGCCACAGAACATACGGTAAGGCACAGATTCATTTTAACCATGATGTTCATTGTCCTTTACAATGGTAAAGAATTTAATCAACTTTAACGCTGAAGTTTTGTATTGCTATACAATATATAACCAAATAGACGATTGAATATGTAGTTAAGCAAATAAACTTTGCTTAACTACATATTCAAAGTTAAGGGAATTGTAGGCCTAATGAATGGGCTGAATGTGGACATAAATAAAATTACTCCTCTTTTGAAGTCTTGATCTTCTGTCTCTATCATATGGCTAATATATGATACAGTTATCTTTTGCATACCCTATAGTGCTGCTCAGGTCCATAGAAGTGGGATAGAGGTGCAATGCATCAGGATACTGTCCACCCCCCATAGAGTGATCCTGAAATCTGAGAGCAATATATCCAAAACTGACAGGCGCAGCTGTGAAATATGAATGTCATGGTATTATTGAGACAATTTAATAAAACATTCTCTGTACCATGTCGAGACAGAGAGAGCCCTTTCTGTCACACCTCTGCTTTATTGTCATGCTGTTGTCGGTCTTCATTGTTTACTTTGGTTTTTAATTTCAGAATGTCTTAGGGTGAGAGAGAGCCACTGGATGCCTTTTTTCCATGGTGGTTCATGGGGTTGGGAGGTGGTGTGTAATGGATTTGGGAGTGAGATTGGGGTGTTGGCAGGGATGATACCATTAAGTGTAATACCTCCAATTATTTTGTCCAAAATAAAGTTTCTTTTTAAAGATGGAGTGTGCTTTTGGAACAGCCTACAGTTAACAAGAAGTATACTGTAGTGTAATAAGTGTTTATTTAAACACCTTAGTTAATATAGTGTAATTACCTGATACTAATGGCAGATGTCTCAGAAGGCGTGAGTGGCTGTTATCACCTCAGCTGTTGGACACACAAAATATAAAACTCGTTTTGGATTTTCCTGAGGATGGTGGTACTCGGCATTGGAATTCTAAGGGGAGCATTTATTCCGTCTGCAATCAATTTGATCCTGCAATGAGGAAAAAACTACAGTATAATAAAGTTCCACATTTTTTAATTCTTGCACAATATTTTTTGTTCGATCATGACCGGTAAACTCGTGACAATGTGTCAGAGTCGAAGAGCGGAATACATGATGAAGCCTCATGGCAAGGAGACCTGCATGCCAACCTAATTCACTGGACTTAGTGAATAGTATCAGGAACTGAGGTAGTATCAGAATCAGGGCTGTTTCAGACAGTGTGGGCAGGTAAGAGCCGGTCCCCTCTGCCATCCAGCTCCACCATATACAAGAGTGCTTTGGTCTCTGTGAGAAATGTGGGTGTCCCACACATTCATCACTTACATGAAATATTAAAAACAAATGTATTTCTCTTTTTTTTTTGCTTTACTGTGCCATCCTATCTCAAAAGACATTAAAAGCACATCGTTTTTAGGGAAGTGGCGCCAAGCATTAATAGTCTCAGGAAATGACCAGGAGAGATTGCATAAGTTATAGGTATAGCTCCATTTAACTTGTCATCACAAAGTTTCCAGATGACAAATCTATTCCCGGCGAAGAAGAAATATGCTGCGCTCGAAAAGGGGGATTCCTGAACTGAAACTTCAGCACACGGCGCGAGCTTATTTGAAGTAAAGTAAACCCTTCTTTTAAACCTGATATTTAAACACTTCCATATGATTGAGCTTTCTCAACATTTGCTCATTCCAGACTCTCCCATTTTCTGGAAGGCGTGAGTGAATGGTGCTATTGATTGCCTCATGTCTATAAAACAGAAGATGTGCCCACTACTAGTGAGAAATTCCAAGCTTCTTTTAATGTTGTTGTCCGCCATATGTTCACTGCTCTCCAAAAGAACACCTGAGCTCTTATCTTATCTGACCCCTAAGGGGCCTTTGCCTCTTGATTTTACTCCCCACCCTTTAAGCACAGATGGATCTAAAAGAAGACTAAAGCTAACAGTACTTGGTCAGACAAACCAAGCGTTTGATAATTAGCCTTGTTAGGACCAATGACTTGACGTGTGCTTGTGTGCGTCCAACCAAACGCCTCCCCTGAGGTTCATTTTCAAATCCTAATTGACTTTTCTTTCCAGGAAACTTCACATGAATTCTAATTAGATGTACATGCTAAACATAATTATTAAGTAAACTTCTGAGCATTTCCCTCAGTGAGCCAGTCCAGGTGCCATTTAATCCTGTTCGGTGATAAAATGGGAACACTGCAATCTGAGAGGAAGGCAGTCCTGGTCAATTAAATTGCTGCTTGATGAAAAGGAGATTTTTGGCTGCGTTTCTCGTGCCACGCCTTATTATTTGGGTCCCAGTCCCTTCAGGAATCTTTAGACTGCATTAGGGTCATTAACACGCATTACATTAGGGAGGGCAGTTTATTTGGACGGACGTGAATCGCAAATCTGCATAATTACCATTGTGCCTTTGGCCCACTTTTAAATGACGTAACTTGTCTTGCCCACTTTTACATCATGCTGTAGGCTCCACCTCAGGGCTGGTTCATCCACTTTTAGAGTGTGTATAATATGGCCTTTCAAGCAGCTTGTACAGCACTGTGTACATTTTTATCCACAATGATCCTTTTGTCTATTCATCATTTTTGAGTTTAAACCACGGGCAGCAATGATTTTGACAATGCACGCCACTATGACCTTTAACAATTCTGACTCTGATGAAGGCAATTTCAATAGATTCCCTGTAAATTCATGCATAACTCACAAGGGCTAACCTTAATCAATGCTTAAATCAACCATTTTAAAGCTAGTATGTTACATCTAACCATTTTGTTCCAGTGCATTTATAGCTAAATATAGATAATGGCATAATCAAAATGTTGTTGGAGTGTAAGATTAACAGCTGCTAGTATGTTGTTTTCTGCTAAATAAAATGTACGTTCATTCTCCATTTCTGGGGATGTTGGCAGCAGCGAGATGATAATTTTGGGGGCGATAATGACCTAGGGTGTTGTGCGCATTCATCCACCCTACTCCATCTATATTCTTTTCAGGACACACACCACGCTTTTTGACACGCAGTCACTGCATTAAGAATTAATCAGGAATAATGACAGTGACCTCGCCTTGATCAGATATCATAAGACAGGGTGGAGTGGACTGTTACTAATACCGTTAATGTGGACACAGCGAGCGCAGCACGCCACTAATTGGATACATCAGAAATTGTTTATTCTCCTCGTGTAAACTCTTCTGCGCAGCAATAAATAAAGAAACACTTCTCTCTCGACCATCAGGACTTCTCAGCATGACCCAGTCCTCTTTCTCTCTCTGTGGCATCTGAAGCTTGATTTGTTCGCATAAGCAGGTTAAATTCTATTTTATTTTAGTGTTTAAGTTTTTAAGTTTGGTCTTAAATAATATGTTGATGGATGGTATCCATCTAATAATGTGAAAAAAGTCTAACAAGGACACAGTTTGAAAGTAAGTAATTGGATTACGTAATGCTGCTTGGAGTTTGGACAAGGGGCCATATGGAATTATCTTTGTAATTTCTTAGCCACCCTGAAGTGGATACATTGCTGCATTCCTGTAAAAAGGCACATGCACATGCACACGCACACACACACACACACACACAAACGCATACACATGCAAGTGGAATGTTCGTATTGAAAGATGAGGTCCCTATTACAAACGTATTGGCAGCAAACTGACTCGCAGAAAAGGGCACTTTGTTAACCCATACTGACAGCCGAAGGTTTACTGACTCCCTCATCCTGCATAACTGAACAGGCAGTTTAAAATGTGACTAATAACATGACAGAAGGACACATACTGTCCAGTTTTATTCTGACAAATGGGAACAGGGTAGCTCTGGGAATTTTGCAAGCACGTATAAAGTTCAAATACCATTACAAAGGTCGGACCTCTTTCTTGAAGAAACAGGTCGTGGTGCCAAGATTAGAGTCTTTTCCTCAGTAAATTATGTTAGTTTCCCCTATAAACATCCAAGAAAAAAAGAAATAGGGAAAACAGCTCTCTTGAAGCATTTCTTAAAAGTTAAGGACAATGTGCATAAAGGTTAGTTTGAATCTGGGCCAAAGTGTTAGAAGTGATGACTCAGAGTTTCTTCCTCCTGAGCCCATGGGGCTGTGTTTGGAAACTCTACTGCCTCTCTCCTGACATTGCATTTCATATGTATTGCATTGGCAAAGCCTCCCATCCAGGGCAAATGATAAAGGTTCACATTTTACACATGATCAAGCCGTTTCTACAGTTGGATATTTACCGAAACAATTCAGGTCAGACTTCTTCAAGTGCATGGCTGCCTGGGATTCAGGCCTTCAACCCCTCTAGTTATGAGCCAGATTGTCAAATGTCTATGGAACATTGCTGGCCCATAACAGCTTGCCAGTGGGGTTGTGTTTCACTACAGTCCTGCATGCCCCCCCTCATCCCCACAGCCTATCGGCATCAGCGGCAGGCCGGACCAAATGAACGGCCGGGGCGGCCCGCTCCGACTCTGCCAGCCCTGACAGCAGGATTATGGGAAACAGATGACTTACGATTCTAATTTGTGGCCTTAAATTGCAAACAGAATTTCAGGAGTCAAGAAGGGTAATAAATGGGAGCAGAGAGAGCCCCGCGCAGCCGAATCGGTGTGTGGCGGCCGTAGGTTAAGCTAAACGGGAAAAGACAGGTTATGATGCTTTAGTGTGTTATGGTGTGGAAAGTCCTAAATTACCGCTGTCTAGATAAGATATTTCTGCTGTGTAAGATATTTCTTACAGTGTAATGTTGTCGCATTCCCTTATTTATTTTTCCTGAAAAGCAAAGAAATGTACTGTAATGTAACATCTTGTACAGTCTATAAAGACCACACGCTGTATTATTTACGGTTTCTTGCATTGAATAAACTGTTTATTTGTTTTGAGGTTCACATTTTCTGTTGTCTTTTGATTTCAAGTCACAAACTTTCCCAGTATAATTTTATAGTGTTGCATTTTTGGTGTTAACAAATATTATCTGCATCATCTGCAACATATAAGTCGTATCAGTTAATCACCCAACACCTTCACCAGGATGGTAAGATTGCATGTATCTTGGTAATAAATGTGATGTACTGTCATTTCAGGCAAACTCCACCCCACACGCATTCTGCCACACACATAAGAATTTGTGTGATGGTAATAGCGCCACAGAACTGTTCTAGGAAACTCTTTCACAAAGCCTGCAAATTTGCTTTGTTTAGCTTAATACAGTTAGTTTAATAGGCTCGGTGACTTATAGGGAGGGGTGACATGTCAGACGTACAGTAAGTGAGCCGGAGTCACAAATCACACCCAAAACACTCCTTAAATATAAACTCTTGCACTCAGGCTCAAATGTACGTTCAGAGCTGCATGAATCAGAGTGCTAATGGTTTTACACAATTAATGTGTGGCAACAGTTTAAGAAATGATTAAAGATTACGAAAAAAAAATCTCTTTCTGCAGACAAGCTGCCCTTTAAAAAGGACAATTGAAAAGAAAAGTTCTGGAAGTGTGATTTTTAGACAATCCCTTCGTCAACAGAACCTGGCTTAACTGTTTTTAGTGACCTGCATAAGAGTCCTTCACCTTCCTGTGTTAGCTGTTATCTGGCATCCTTCCTCTGCCCTGGCTTGTCCTGTCCTTCCTTCAGGTGGTAATGGCGGGGGGGGTCAACGGCCTCGTCAGGATGGTCAAGTGAGATCACTAACACGGACTCCAAGCCAGCGATGTCACTAATCACATCTAAGCAAAACCCTGTAATCCTGTTAAGGCTAATCTCAATGAATTTCTTAACCACATTTCACTGTCTGGAAATTTATTTAGTGAAATGATGGTGGAGAAAAAAAAAAAACAATTCAGTGAGGGAGAAAGCCACTGTGTCACCCACAATGATCAATCCACTGTGACACCACAGCACTACACAATCAGAACGTCTCAGCTTTGTAATGCACTGCTGAATACTCGAGTGACAGCACAATGCAAGGCCAACTTTTACTTTCACAGTCGTAATTGGCTGACCATAAATAAAAGATCAGCCTCTTCTGTTGTTGTTACGGCCTGTGGGCAGCAAATGACCAGTATCCCAGAGCTGCAGTGTGTTTTCAATTAATCTTTTTTTTGTGTTTTCTTTAGGGGAAAAAAGATAATGTTATCTTCATGACAGTGTTGTTTTTTGCTTTGCCCGCTGTGTGCTATCTCCAGTAGCTGCAGCACATGTCAACAGGTGTAGTATACACACACACACACACACACACACACACACACACACACACGCACGCACACACACACATACACATTCATAGACTCACCCTCACATGCACACACGCGCGTGTGCGCACGCACGCACATACACACATACACACATAATTTTACATCTTTTTATCTGGCGCACACAGGCAACAAAGGAACAACCAACCATAAGAATAACAATGTAAAAAAAAAAAAATGAAAAAAATAGCAGCACAGAATAAATGGTGTCTAAATGGTGCTTCAGCATCATGTGAATGACTGTAAAAGGCACACAGAGCAGTGTCTAAAAATTCCCCTACACCTGTTAGCAATAATCCTCCTGGCGGTCTCCCTGGTGCGTCTGGATCTTGAAGCCATTAGAAACGCTCGGTCGTTGTAGAGGGCCGAGGGATCTGCATCTCCCCTCTGAGCACCGAGGGCCAGAGGTGGGAGAGGAAAGGAGCTCTGCCCTGACAGCTGGGGTGCACATGCCACCTGGCACCTGTTCCAGTCCCACCGGGAGAGCTTACAGTGTCACGCTTGTGCTGAAGGAGTCCCATGATGCATTGCAAGATTAGCACGTACCACACTGCTGGCATACCAATCCCCTGCGTTGGTATGCCAGCAGTGTGGAGTCTCCTTGAGAGAGAGAGAGAGGAAAATGCATATAGTATGACGCCAATTGCATTCTGCATGGCTCTGTGTAGGTCACTAGGAGGGGGAGTGGGTGGTGTGGGGGTTGGTGGGGGGGGGGGGGGGGGGCTGCTCTGAAAGAGGAGCTGGCTGGTCTCTGACAGATGCTGCTCCTGTGATATGATTGGACCCACAGGAACCTCTAGAAAATCTAGAAGAGGTCACCAGATCGATCCTAATAACAGGAGTGGAAGTGCGGGAGATACTTGATGCTTTTGATTCTGATTTTGATTCTTGACGCTGGTGGCACAAAATATTGTCAAACTGTTAATCTCAGATGTGGATGCACCGATCTGTCTTTTAGAGGATCAAGAGAGACATCTCCTACTTTCCTCTCCTGGGTTTAGCCTTGAGCTCATTTAGGCTGCTCTCACCGCTTTGGGCTCGACAACCACAGCAATAAACCATTGTGCTCTCCATTGTGCTTTGATGTGTTTATACACATGCATACAAATGACTGAAGCAAGCATACAACCTGTGAGTCCAAGGAACTAGGCCCTCTTTCATTTCACATGAGCACAAGCATTGCAGTAACATGAGGCCACAGATATACTAATGAACGAACTGTGTCTATGAGCTTGTTTTCCACTGTCATTGATAACCAACACATTAATAGAAGAAGGGACCTGGTAGCATTCATCAAACAATTGTAAAACAGTGTCTATATTTTATCAGATATACCTTGAGCTCTTTGTAACAGTTCTAATGTTAAGGTTGCACTTAGAAACTTGAGTATTTTTCCCTTAATCCTTCTATATAAAACACGCTACAGTTTTCACATTCAGCCCCTCAAAAACTGACACGTTAACATAATGGGTGACTGACCACCATTGTAGCTATCTTCTTCCAGCAAGACTGACAACTTATAATAACTGGATTTGAATTTGAATTTTGAATTTAACTGTATTAAGGCCGGAGAGGAGAATTCAACTGTTTAGGTGGTGTATGGACAATTCCTTAGTTAGGCTAAAACAGTTATTAAGACAGTGTGATGGTGTCTTAATTCCAGATTTTGACTATGCAGATTACTAGAAAAGCATTGCTTGATTTCGGATGGTATTTTTGTTTCACAAACATTGTCGTCTATTGTGAGTAATAGTAATATTAAACAGGTAAGAACCAGTCTTGAATTAAAATATAACAGATGTGATTCAGAAATCCTTGTCTTCTTTTTTATTGGGGCTGTCCTTTAAATATTCTCACACAGTTTGTCCTTGTTTCATGAGGAACACAGTGACACACACACGCACGCACATGCACATTTGCATCAGAGCTCTGAAAGGCCAATGCAATATACCATAATGCCATACTTCACAAATTCAAGTTAAGGAGCCTTCTCTTGTTACAATGTTAGTGGAGAATCCTTGACAAATGTCCAGTTCCTGAGAAGATATAAGGCCCCTATTCATAGGATGTGTACTTTGGTGTAAGCATCCATTTAACAGAACGCAGCTCTCTTTGTGCAGGGTGAAATAAAGACATGTTTCAGAGCGATCCTTTCTCTGATAAGCACAGAAACACGCTCATCTCAAAACAGAGGACAAATCACTTTTACGTGGCTCCATTTAGATGTATAAATAAATAAAAGTGCTTGGATTCAAATGTTTTTTGAAAGGGACATTTCACACAGTTACATTTTTCCCCAAAATATAATCAAACATGTCACTCAAATATGCATTTTTAGTCGTCAGGTTATAAGCGTCACAATGATGAATCAATTTTGGTAACAGAAATAGCGGTGCAGAAATTCCTTTGATTAAAATCCCTGTTTTATTTCTGGAGTACAAAGAGGTGACAGTATGCAAATAAAGGAAATATTCATTGGAAAAGGGTACATGCATTAGCGGTGGCATGCAGGCAGTCCTGCGGCAGACGCATTTAGGAGGCGTCGCATCTGCCGGCGCATCGCCCGGACAACGCAGACCATTCTCTGCACCTCTTCGTGCAAAAGTTACAGGGCAGACACGACAGTGGTCCGCACTGTACTTGACCCGGGGCCCGCCAGTGCGCCATGTACCCTTAGCTTTCAGCCCCATTGTCTAATAATGAGGGCAGACAGTCACCTATGAGGGGGAGTGGGAGGTTAACGGGGTCCTGATGAGGAAAGCCTTTGTCTGAGCCAAAGACCTTCCCTGTTGCCATTTTTTTGTGAAACCCTCTGTCATTAGTCTGCCACAGAGAGAACGTGAGGCCCAGAGAGGGACTTGAACCTATTCAAAAACGAACACTTTTTTTTTTCTTTTTTTTTTTTGCGCCTTGTCAAAAACCCATCACCTAATTAAAGCTGATATCTCAGGCCAAAAAAAAAAAAAAAAAAAAAGATTTGTTAAGGGCTCTTTGGGGAATTTACTTAATGAGTTTGGATGGCCATTATGTGTGTGGTGGTGGTGGATCCTAGAAGACAGTGTTTAGAAAAGGGCAGAAACGAGGGTAAAGGCTAAGCTGTGAGCTGAGTGATGGGCTGATGTGACTGCGTGCTGATGGAGAGGGAAAGCCGTGGGCCACAGAATGGGGATGCTGCTTTGAAGGGGACAGAACATAAAAGAAGTGCGCCCCCCAGGGGACTGGTCCCAACTTTCCTGACTGTTCCATGGAGAGGAGGACATTTTGGGGTTTTGTTCTCTGAACATCTCGATCACATCGCACAGATGCTGTTTACTTCTGCAAACACTGGTAGCTTCTCGCTGACCCTAATTGTTTTTCTTTTTCTCTACCCTCTTCATTTTGTCAAGGTCTCAAGGCTTGGGTCCCTTTCTTCACAAACCTACTGAGAGTTAAGGGAGCTTGTTAGCTGGCCTGGATATTTGGACTGGAGATGCGCTTTGGTCACTTGCCCATAGACACAGTGTCAAAGCACAACGTGGTATAATTGTCATATTTGCAGTCCTGGGAGAAATCGTTGGAGAGCTTTGGCCTGATAAATATCAAAAGATCTTCTCATCTTGTTTTTTTTTCTTTCTTTCCTTTTTAAGACAAAAGCAACCTTGTAAATTAATCTTAGCTTCAACATCAGACCTTTTGTTTGCTTTGGAATCTCTTGTTACTCTCTGTTTTTGTCCCAGCAGTTTTCATCAAAGGACAAGAGTCAGAGACTTGCTGTGAGACCATACTAGCAATTTATAAAACTGATGTTCATTGAGGTTTACAGTGCTCAGTTTAATGAACACCAGAGACAACGCTTTGGAAGAAATACTGTGAGATTTTGGGCATGGCTGACGTCACTTTTTCAGCAAAGCTAGAAAAAAATGTGGATTGTTGTTTAACAGCTGATACAGGGTGGATCTGGATTAAACCTCACCAATAAGTGACATTTTTATGCAGGGAATATTAAGACATTGCAACATATATGATCAGGAAAATGAATTTAAAATAATTCCTTCAATTATATATTAAACAGGGATTTTATGTAAGTGTCTCCATCACGAACATAAACCTTTCTTTATGACCCCTGTTCATTATCATAAAACAATGAAAGTTCTGCAAACAACCTGTTCATGAGGCACCAGGTAGCACTATGATACAGGACAAGTCTAGATTATATCTCAGATACAGGCAACATTCCGACATAAAGCAAATCTGGAATACATCTCAGATTAAGGTAACATTGTGATACAGGCCAAAACTGAATTATATCTCAATTACGGTTAATATATGTGATAGTGTGTGGAATCTGTATTATATCTCAATGACAAGTAACTGTGAGAAACGGTGTGAATCTTTCACACACCTAAATTCTAGTTGCCAATTTCCAGGCAGGGCAGCTGAAGTGATAGGCCTTATGAGATACTGTTCATGGCATTACTGTTTAGAGTGATCCAAAAAACATTTTTACAAAACATGATAGTGACCCCTACCTCAGATAGGCAGCTTTTGATTAATGTGATACAGTATAAAAACAGGGGATGCCAAAAAAAGAGAAGATGCCAGTGCACATCTCACTGTTTGATTCATCATAATGAAACTCGTATGAATGGTTCTGATCCCTCCCTGCACCAAGGCAACCTCTGCCATTTTTTGTCTGAAATCAATACATATGACAGTGATGACACTGAAACACCCCCCCCTTCTGCGCCCACACCGTGCCACGTTACAGCCCTCACCATGCTGCTTCTGTAGGCACACATTTCCGAGTCGCCTCTTTGCAGCATAAGAAAGACTGAGACATGCATTGCTGATGAGAAGCATTTCAGATGAACACAGTTCAGCTATGCCATTTGGAGTCCGTGCTGTACCGACGCGGGAGCCCGGGAAAGAGAAGAAATCGCTTTGCAATTCACTTCTGTGCTTAATCAAAGCCATATTCATTTTTGAAGGCGTTCCTGGTTGCTCATAGTGGTTTGACTCTGTGCGCTCTTATGGTCTTGTGCCCCTTTGCCTCGCATGCATTCCGCTGCATTTGCGCTGCCGCACACGTGCAGACTTCTGCCTCCGCAGACGCCAAAACAGCCACGGCACCACAGACTAAAGTTCTAAACTTTAGGGATTCGACAGACGGAACACAAGCTGCCTCTTCTGCCAAGAACTACTTCAATTTCACAGCTCTACAACAGGTTGGCAGCTCTGTTTGATGGCAAAACATGTAGTTCTCTGAAAGAGCCTCCTTTTCTGCCATCCTGCCACAGCGAATTCAATGTAAAAGACCCTGTCCTGACAAGCTTTACAAGCTCCGGACTCACTCACGCTGATCACTGCTGTCTCAGTAAAACATGTTTAGTTCCAAATGTAACTAAATCACAGACACAATAAATTAGAAAGAAAAAAGTAAGGTCTATTTACTGCAAAAAAATTGTCATTGGATTTAGGGCAGATATGAAGATGTCCACCATAACTGGTCTGCAATATATGTACATGACATTTGTAGCAAATAGTCCTATTTTTTTGTGATTAAGTTGGCTTGCCTTTTCCAGAAATCTGATGGGTTCAGTTTTAGACCATTCAGTGGTTTCATGCATTGCAGTGTTTTGTTGTATTTTTCATGTTTTTTATTAGCATCCTGAATGCTCCCTGATGATGCGATGATGGGAATCAACCCCCACTGACTTGTGCCTGCATTTGTATGCGTGTCTTTTGACCTAATGTCAATTCGGTAATCTGCCCTCAAGATGTTCTCTGAACAATGAGCAGTAGTTACCTAATAGTCATCTGAGGTGGCTTTTAAATGTCATCACAGTGCTTTTCAATAGGGTGACTTCCCCCGTTCATGTTCTGCTCATGCACAATGCCCTAATGATGTAAACTCTAACTGATCAGGCGGTTAGAATTAAAGTCCTCTACCTGCATAAAGTATAGATTTGAGATATCAAGCCTTAAAGCTTTCAAATACCCACAGAAGCATTCTTTTGCATTACATCAGAGTACGATTTAAAATTCTTCAGAAACTAGTGGCTTTGTGAGTTTAATCTACAGTGCAGCAAAAGAACATTACAAAATGCATTCCTTCATAGAGTATCTATGTTCTCTAGCAACAGTATAAGTATCTTAGTCTATAATCTCACTGAATGGCTGCAGTAAAATGGTATGGAAAGATACCAGTGGTGTGCCAGTGTACTTTATGTCATTTTGACAGTGTGAAACATGTGAAACCGTAGTCCTTCCTCTTTAGGGATACCACCCGTGGCCTGATTCAACCTGCTGTCTAACGGCTGATGTATGCAATAGCTTTAGTGGTACATCCTGTCCCATCAGGTCCCTGTTGAATGCCTTTTTAGTAAAGCCATTGAGGTGACAAACAGGCCAAAAATGTAAAAGACCTATGAGCTGTACTGAGGCCAGAGGCATGCTTGCTCCAATGACCTGTTGGAGGATAGTAACTGTAGTTCTCTTTATTGCATGCCAGAAACACAATAATAAAACATTGTTCATTTGAAGACAACAGGTACAACAGTTGCAAAACTAGATGGTAGTTATGCCATTTGCCATGCATTTTAAAAAAGGTACACTTCGTCAATCTTTTTTTAAATTCAAATTTAATTTTAGGAAGCTTGTAAACAAAGTCATAAGCCCCGCGTTATCAGCTGAGATGTTGGCAAACACCGCCGCCGACTTTGCCGCAAATGTTTACCAGTTCTCATCCGCACCCACCTGCTAAGAGGTGCCACGCTTTAATGACATTGTCAGAGTATCCTGGCGCGTTGCTAAGAAACCTTGTTCCAAGGAAGCAACACACACAGATTTCTGTCATCAAATAAATGATTAGAGATGCGCTAACCTCAAGGTGTTCAGTGCACTGAAGGAGCCGTTCAGACTGATATTTACAAATTGCTTGGGGGAGAAAAAGGAACCTTTGTGGGAAATGTTGGCACAGGCCTCAGATCAGGCAATTCAAAGCTAAATTTAATGGTTTCCCTGAAATCTGTGCTTATCATACTGTACCTCCAATGGCTTCATATTATAATGCAGTTGACAACACAGGCTGCTTACAGCTTGGAGGGAAACTCAGCCAAGTTTTACAGGTTAAAGCAGTCTGTTGCTAAGCAGGTGCTATTTCTGTTACATTTTTTGATGACCACCTTCTGCTTTCCCCAACAAAGTTTAATTAACTGTTATAGAATTATATACATGTAATTTATTATAACAGTAAGTCTGCATAAATTTAACTGGGTCTTCTCAAATAGTATCTCATAATTTGTGATTATGTGCTGTGTCCAATTTTAATGGGGGGTAAATTTTCTATGCATGCATTCTTACCCATACAGAAAATGCATAGGTATGCAAACTCAGTGTTTGGTATGAAACCTTAGTATGAAAACCTCTGCAAACTGCAATCCACTCTGTACTGATGCGTAGTGCATTCTTGTCTGCTTTCCTGCCATTAGCGGGGCCCATTCATATTCTGCTAATTTGAGTCAAAACTGATGGTCACAATGCAATTTGAGGAGTGCAAATTGCACATGGAGAGCAACATTTCTCCATTGGATGTCCAATGGTGGTGTAGGTAAACCCAGGTCTGATCCCAGTCAGATCTAAACCACTTCTCCAGAGTATAGTGAACATTGGGAAACCCCTGCAAAGGTGAGGGGATGATAATTGGCTAATTCACAGCTGGTTTAGAACAATTGTTCCCTTCTCAGCATGTCTTTCTGTAGCATGCTGTACAGAGAAGACAAATGCGTTTACAAACTCAAGGTGCGAGGAAGAGGACTTAAAACTAACATTCAAGCTGTGTACAGCTACCCACCTACCCAACAACCCCAAAGGCTGGAGCCTTGCTTACTATGGCTTCCCCCAGTCCCTGGAGCAGATACTCCAGTGTCTGAGAGGCAGAAAGATCTCAGCCATGCAGAAATAATGAGTCCTCTTGTTTATAATAAGTCTCACAGCGGCTGATGGGCTGTTTAAGAGCATGATGAATAGAGCCACTGTCTGCAGTGAGGCCGAGACACGTATGGAATATGCGGACCAAGCGTCTCATGATCGGCAGGTCGAATGTGGACTGAGGGAGACGTTAAGCGTGAAAAATTAAATGTCATCGTCAGCCTCTTGTTCGAGATCCCATTTCAGATACCAGTCGCATGACAGATCCCACTACTTAAATCAATCCCTGTGAATGGGTCTTGTAACAGTGTTCATCGTGAATGCCCCTCTGTGGCCTGGGCATTCACAATGGCCTCTTCTCATTGCGGTCAAAAGAAATGTCCAGCATTTTTGGTGCTTTTCAAAAAATTGCATATGAGCAGGTAAATTTTATGTGCAAGAATATTTGATGTGATCTTCAGCTGGGAGTCCAAAGAGGGGCCCCTAGACGTGAGGGTGTGAGCTACACAAGCCTGGAACTGTAGATTTGTGGAACAGGGATGGTGGAAACAAAGAGGCTACAGAAACAGTGAAGTTATGCATGATACTTTTACTTGATGTGGCTATTTGGGGTTAGTCACATAAGGATTACTTGGAAACTCCTTCAATTTTTTTTTAGTTTAGAACTCCATAAAACATGTGCTGCTGTGGAGTGATTCACTGATGTATTTAACAAAGAGCACAGCCACACCTTCAGACCTTTGAGGAGCGTAACCTTCACTTTGGTCAAATCAGCTCTTCTCAATAAGGACACAGCGATGGTGGCGAGAATGAAATGCTGGCGAGGACTGCTTTTACCGCTCCACACGGCATCCTTTACCTTAACTCCAAGAAACAAACAGCAAGTGCACGTAGCCTTTTTTGAGAAGAGGCCAGGTCACAAGGCTGGAGAATGAAGTAAAAGGACTCATCTCCGTGAGGTCCAATGACTCACCGGTGGCTAACAGGAAGACAGGGTTGTGTAACCTTGCCCAGTGGGTGTCACATGGTGGTGGTGTTTTTTAGAGAGACGTGTCTCTTGTGGTGGCTGATTGCACACACCTGTTTTACGGGGGAGATTTCGCAACAGCGTGATGGGGGAGGTGGGGGTGGGGGTTAAAAAAAAGGAAGCGCTGGTCACCCTTCCTCCCTGGATGGCAAAAAAATCCCACAGTTGCACTTGCAGTTTAACAGCTAGAAGAGGCAGAGCCTGATTACATAACCTGAGTGTAACACTCTGTATGGTGTGTGGGCAGCACAGAGAGCGAGAAAGACAGAGAGCGGCTGCCACACTGGCACTCCTCCCTAATAAATGAATGCATTTATGAAATATTCTATTCTAGTTTCTGGTGTATTAATAACTTATAAGCATTGCCAATATATACAGAAATGTAATTCATGCCAACAAAGCATGATGAATTGGACATTTTGAACGAGGGAGCAAGCCGCTGCATTGACAAACCTCACTAGTAAATGATCTGCTCATTTCAAGTGTATTAACAGAGAACAAGACATGCCATTTTTACCAAGAGGTACTGGGTATTTCAGAAGAGAGAGAGAGCAGGAGAGAAAGAGAGAGAGAGGGGACTATTCTGTTCAATCAACTCTTCAATGCTTTAGGCATGTCAAAACCAGTGCCACCTCCTCTTCGCCAGATCACAAAACCAGACCAAGTTTGCTATGACTATTCAACACCCTCCTTGGTGTGGAACTAAAATTAGAAAGGCAGTGTTTCCCCTCTATCAATTTGTCAGTCACACCCACTCCTCTTTGTAGAGGAAGTAGGAAGATAATCTTAACCCTCCTGGGTGAGTTTTTGAAGTGTAGGGCGACCACGTAGGGCAATTGCACTCAATTAAAACCAACTGAGAAATGCCAGCCTTTTCAGGCTGAAAGGGCTCCTTTAAGTGTTTCATAAAAGGCTGGCTTGACAGTCTCAGGTCGTTGCCAGACTACTAGACTTCCTCACCTAAATTAACGTCAGGCTGACCTAGATTAGCTCTAATTGAGAGGTTGCGCACGAGCCAGCTTTCCTCTGAGCTCTGAGCAGAGAACCTGCTGAATGAACCTGTCTCGCATGATTGGCTAATGCTAGCCGCGCACTGTGCCTAAATACACAGTGCGACATCAGGTGTGAGAGAGGAAGGTGAACCTGTGCCAGACAAGCAGGGTGGTTAATAATGAAACAAACACTGTACAGCCCCGTGCGGCAAACAGACTGGGTATATGCTTGCAAGCTGGCTGAATTTTCTGAATCAGAGTTGTTGAAAGGAGCCACAAAAATGTGACAAAAAAAAAAAATCTCTCCTTCTACAGATACCCCTAACACATGCACACACACGTATACGCACACACAGACACCAGCTGTAGAACACCACCCACACAGAAATGTTAGTCTTCCTCAAAACAAGAATGCACGTCAGCCAGTCAATGTGCATGCCTTCAAGATGATCAGCATTGGTTAACCACGTGGAACTGTGGTCAGGAGGTCATGCGGTCAGACATGTGCACCAGGCACAGGTAAGAAGCACACACTCTGGGTAAAAGATGGGTGACATTGGATCCTGGCTGTAAAAGGGTCATAATAAGTGAGTATATTGTAGCGATAGTGGGAATATTTAGTAGGGCTGTTAAATTTAACGCAGTCGACAGAGCCTAGTGCGTATTACAGCTATCACTGCACTTGCAAAGTGAAAGTGATGACAAAATCTGAAAATGCAACAAAGATTTAATGATGTGGTTTCCAGGAATGCTCTGTGTCATAAAATATATAATTTACATACTGTATATGTGCATTTATACATGAGTCAAGTTGGCCCTTTTTTACTGTGACTGAATATTCAGTCCCAGATTTTAATATTGAGGGTTATTATCATATTTGACTTTGAAGTTGACAAGCGCAATGTAAAATGAAAATGTATTTTAAAGTCTTTTTTAATACTTGGTTTACAAGAATTAAGTTACAGTAGTCTAGACTAAGTGGAAGATTAATAAAAATGCATCTATTTATGGCAAATATAGTATGGTTTCCTATTTCAGTGGTTACACCCTCAGCAGGAGCAAAATGTGATGAAAAACTGGATGTACTGTGGTTGGAATACAGTGTCCACACGAGCTAACTATGAGAAAAGGCACTCTTTAATTCAAGAACACATATAAATCAAGGCACCCCATCAAGGCACCCCATGCCACAACCAAGAGAAAAAGGTGTGTTCCATAGTTAACGTAATTACACATTCCATTATTCTGTGACTTGTCAGAATCATAATTTCAAGTCCATGTTTTATGGATTATACAAGGGCTGCTCTGACAGACACTAGTTTCACTTTCCATGGAATTCTGGTGCACAGACATGAAAGAGCATTCTGCTTCCAAACAGATGAGGACTTGGGAAATCTGGTTACATAAAAGTAGGAGTGTAATGTGTAACATCAGAGATGAATTTAATCAGGCCTGAAACTCCACATATGAGACTACGTGCTCTTACACATCCTTGGACCAAGAGTAGCGACCTTGCTAGAGACCATGCTCTCACGATAACTGTGAATCTTAATATTTCATAAGACTTGCTGATACGTTCTGAGAGCCTCCTTGTGCAAAGACGTTTTTGAAGAGGCAGAGACATATCCAGTAGACTTTCTTTTCTCTTGGAGGATTATTTCCGCACCTGTTCAAAGATGCTCCCCTAAATTATTCACCTCTTTGAGCCCCACATGGTCGTGTACATGAGGTTTTGCCTTACAGATCTAGTTTCATGGCCAAAAACAGGGGCACCGTTTCAAAAATGTGATGCCTCTTATTTTATTACTTCTCAAAAACCCAATGTTCTCCAAAAAACAAATGCAGAACTTGGTGAGCCTCTACTAGCATCCTAGTCTCATGCAACAGTTAAAGTGTTCCATTTTCTGTGGTGTCAAAAATGCAGCAGAATCTGTCTGAATGTGGCCTTTGGTATTATCATTCATTTGTGGCAACCTCTGTGTCCTGAAACATTTTCTTCTAACAATGAGAAAACACAAGGAACTGCTTTTGTGAGCCTTCATCTGGTGAGACAAATGATCAATCCAAGAGATGAATCTGTGCTATCTGTTTGCTGCCGTAGTAACAATGAGAAATAAAACAAAGCTTGGAAGAGACCACTGTGATGTCATTTCCTTCTTGCCACTAGACAAGGCCTTCCGTAATCTGTTGGAAACCATGACAACATTAACGTGGCAAAGCCTTCGTCCGACACACGGTGCACAGACGTCTGTAACCAGGGGTGTCTTTGTTTCCACCAAACAAATCTGTGTTACACAACCAAAACTTGCTTACTTTACAAGGCTGAGACAATATCGACTAAATAAAGGCCAAATCTAAGTTTTGAGTATGGTTTCTTTCATTTCTATCTCCGCCATCAAAAAAGAAAAACAGGCCATGAGCTTCGAGTCTGGAATAGTCCTAAATTTAGGCTTGGTAAAAAAAAAAAAATGTTACAAAATGATTTGGAGATGGCTATATCAAGACTTCTCATCTGCAATTAATAATGGAAACTGATTAGTCACGTACTGCTATGAGGCGAGAGAACACTTCAAACTTATAATTTATACGCTATGCTGCATGATCCCTCTTAAAGAACAATGCCAGTGTCCTAAATGCAAATGAGGAGGGATTCTTTAATGAATGCAGCTGGGCCTCTTCAATTTCAAATAATCAGGGTAGAGCAGCTTGAGATGAGAGATTATCAAAGACGTTTGTCCAATGGTTTGCAAATTAACACTATCAAATGTCCTCAATGCTCCCTTATCTGAAAGGATGCATAATAATTCAATTTAAAAAGGACTGAACTTTTTTGTACCAGTCCACACAATTGTGATTAGGACCAGCTTGTTTCAATGACATATTTTATCTGTTTGACTAAGGTGAGCTTTTATATATATCATGTCAGGTAGACACATGGCCATCACACTGAATACATACATACCCTTGACACTGGTTTTCGTTAAGGTCAGAGGAAATGACTTTTAACGATAGCTGTCTTGGTTGTGTTCCCTGGTTAACTGGCTTGGCTGACCCACTTGGAAAGGGTGTAAGCCCGGTGTTACCAGCCAAACTGAGGCCACTCTAAAACTTCTATTGTTCTGGGAGTCGTGACCCCTACGTTAGTCCAATCACAGTGTCACACTCATGAGCTGTGGAAGCATCCTAAGGGTCAAGAGTGACAGGGTTGAAGTGATGATGTCATATCCTGCCATGGCACTGCCTCCCTGCCTGTGCGTGGTAAAACAGCTGAGAAAGAAAGAAAATGGTTATCATCCAACATACAATACACCACATCATAACAGACAGCATCAAACAAATAACCGTCACTTATAAAACACCATAAAAGACAAACCTTTTCATTAACCTGCATGATTGAAAAAGTTTGTCATTTCATGTCTACACAATGTAATTCAAAAGAAATGAAAAAAGTGACGACAGCCCTTTCATAACAAATATTGGTGTTGAACTTGATGTTAACGTTGGATATAAAATAATAGTTATAAAACAGAAATTGGTGCATGAGCAGAATTCCAGCATATTTTCCACAATTTAGTTATGTGACCATCCTTGACAAATATCATTTATAACATGATTAACCAATAAAAACAATTTTTAAAATGAAATTATGGGAATGTAATTACACATATACAGCTGTGACAAGCCTTCAAAGAGTGCCTGAATGACATTGGTGTTAATATGTATGTTTCTCACAACACTGACAGAGTGTTATTCAGATGTTAGAA
The DNA here is from genome assembly GCF_013368585.1 of Megalops cyprinoides. NCBI lineage: Eukaryota > Metazoa > Chordata > Actinopteri > Elopiformes > Megalopidae > Megalops > Megalops cyprinoides. The sequence continues at coordinate 21,999,897 of NC_050596.1, forward strand.
ATGAACCGTTCAACATGACTGACTTCAGACTGAAGAGGGACCATGATCACAACACATATTCTTATTCCTCCACTATTAATGAAATCCCTGTAATTAATAAATATCTTCCCAGAACCTAAAATGATACATCTGATCAACTGAACTTGCTTCTTAGACTTCACAGCTTGTTTTTTTAGGGTCATGGGAAAGCAGCATTCGAAAAGAGCCTTTAATTTAGTTAGAAATTAAAAATGACACATCCCTGCTTTGTTCCCAGAGGCTTAAAGGCAAAGGGTCTCAGAGGAAGTGATTCATTAACAATAGCAGTGTTCAGCAATACATATCCCTGACCGGTAGATTTTATGTTTTTGAGACTTGTTGTGCTGGAAGGTCCCCTGCATCACAGAGGAACCAATTGTGATACTCAAATAGCAAAGGCTCTCTCTTTCTCTCCTGGCAGGTTAGCCCCCCCCCATCCAATCCCAACCCTTTCCTCCCCGCATTGGGGGCAGCTTTCTGCATCAGAAGAATTCTTGGCAAATTAACACACTACCTCTTGGGCTAATTAAATTAGAAAGGATCAAAACTACAGAGCAGCTTTTGTGGTGGACACAATGTTGCGCTTCATGTGTCCCTTTTACTCTGGGTGGAATTTCTGCCATTTAGCCCGCTCTCTGCCTGCAGCGGTGTTCTGGACTCTGTAACACAGTCAAGTTCCCTAATTTGCCCGAACGAGAGGGAATTACCAAGCGATAATAAGAGCCGGAGCGTCGCGGGCCCTGCGGCAGGGAGGAGAGCAAAAAGGCCGTGCTCAGTGGAACACGGAGCACATGCAGTCCTTATTCATTCCCGACCGGAGAGAGGGGATCAGGAGTCTACTGGCAGCACGAACGACAAAGACACGAAATGGCTGCGATTCCTCTCTATGCAGGAGAGGTCTGGTTCAAATGTTAAACCGACGAATTTACTGGGAAATTTACCGCTGCAGTCAGTTAGAAGCAATGTGATTTCCTGCAAACCTTCAAAGCATTATTTTCTCATCTTGAGGTCTGTGTAATATTAGGGTAGTGTGCGAGTTGAAAAAGGATGGATGTAACAGTATGATATACATTAAAAATATATTTGTGTGTGTATATGAGTGCATTTATACCATTTGCTATATTGAGTCATACAGATTATGCATACATGCAGATCATGTTTAATAGCACAGGGTATCAGGAAGTAAAATGGCTGTCAGCTAGATCTTTAGAACATTTCTGTGTGTTTTTAATATTGATCTTTTTATTCCCTGTGCAGTTAATGAGCTGCAAAAAACTTCTATGAAGAACTAACTTACTTTGCTGTATCTGACAAAACTCATTTTGTTTGGTTTACAAATATTTTCTTTCCCTTTATAAAACACTATTTTGGAATCACCAATTTTACATTAGGCTTCACCTCACAGTGACAACCACTGCAACCACCCAGCAACTTACAGGCACCTGATGAAACACAGGATGCCTGGGAGCAGTGAGACGAGGAAACCCCGGCCGACTCACCCACCTCTATCACTGGGAGAAGGAAGCCAGTGTGTTCCCTCACTGTCGGCACACAGTCGTGGTTGTCAAATGACTTGTTTGGGCATTTAGCTTGTGTTCAGAGCAAATGCCTTAACTGCTGAGCTACTCAGGAGCCCCTAGGCATACAGATGTAAGAAACTGGGAAATATAATGCACAGATCTACAGTAAAGAGACTTTGTCTGGCTGAACCATGAAAACAGTATATAACTCGACCAGGGTTGTTGAATTATAGGGTGTTTAGTACTATACACCCAACCCAACATATTCCAGGTTAATTCTCAAATATTTACAGACTTTCCAAAACTTCAATGCATTCAGATATGTTTTATATCATGATTGTAAAGTATATTGTTTACTGATGACATTATTTCAAAGAGTGACCTTCAGTGCCCTTTAAAACACTGAACACCTCCATGAACCACAAATGCATAAGGTCAATGAACATCATACAGAGAAGATCCATTTGTAGGTGTGGGGTACACCTGTATGTTGTTCAGACCATCACCAATTCTACAGTTACACCTGAATTCATCTAGTGTTCACCCTTATTTTTGACTCAATCAAAATTCCAAAACACAGAGTTTGGTGGATTCAGTGATTAAGCAAAAGCATGAGATTTTGACAAAAGTAACGTTTAAATGTTGATTAAATCCACGACTTCTGTCTTAAGTCTGCCTTATAGCGAAAGCATTTTTCCAAATACTATCTGTGAAGAGTATTTAGAATCCACGCCGCTATCCGTGCGAGTGAAAGCACAGATACACTTTTTGTCTTATTTTTTTTTCATTGCAAACATAATGCCGCCTGAGGGGCATGTTTGGGTTCAGCAAATGGCTGAACAGCTGATGAAGCTGGGGGTAATATGAATCTGTTATTCCGTCTGTTGTGGAAAGTACCGATTTCTTTAACCGTTTAATGATCAGACGAACAGAGGCCCCTTTCTTAAGGACCATCGATAGCAAAACAATGTTTTGTCCTTCACGTTTCCCCGTTTGACCTCAGCCGCTCCGGCCCGGATCTGATCTCATTAAAGCGCGCGACTCGTGCCCTGCGTAAGGCCTTCAGAGACGATGGACTTCAAAGTCCGGGCGGAACAACGATCCCTGTGATGTGTCTCACGGCTTGTGTAAATGACCCATTACGTTTATTTTTGAAATGTTTAAAAGGCGAATTTCTCTGGCTGTAAGGAGATTTAGTCACGGCGGGGCAGAACACTGCTGCCCTTTGATTCCGCGCGAGGGGTAACTGCGTGCTCCGTGCCGGCAGGTGCCTCCGTGTCGTGGATCCTGCCAATTAGAGGCAAGTTCACAGAGACCTTCGTTATGGGCCCACAGGCAGAGCACAGCAGTAATGACGGAGCTTCCAGGCATGCTAACAATGTTAAGTTGATCACCAGCTCTGAACAAAACTAAAAAAAGCATGGGGTGAAGGCCAAATGAACTATGACACAATAATGCAATATACAATCTTGATTTTTAGATTACAAAAGGAATTGATTAAGATGCAATATTCATACAATGGATGTAATTGATATTGATGTTGATATCAAGACTGAAGATGCCATCACACATTAGGAATTTCAGTTCTGGAAATGAATGGAATTGGTTGTCTTTTTGGGAGCACATTCGAAATTCAGGATTTCTTTTCCTGTATATTTAGCACCAGTCAAGTAAGCACTGATACATTCCTGAATCTCATGGAGAGATTAAATTAATGACATAATTAATTTGATCAGAGAAACCCCCGACCAGTCAAAGTAATGCAATAATTTGTACAAAGCCACTCATTGTTTTCTTCAGAAAATGTTTCATTTAGAAAATGTAATTAAAATGTACCATTTCAAATACATGGCTTACAGTAAGCAATGGACAGACAAGGATACACTGGATAAAATAGGCTGTAAAAACCTAATGATTGATTAAGTTAATGTATTTAATAACTACATGCAAGTTAAGGATTAACCAAAGGATAAAAAAGATCTAGGGTGCGAACCAACACACATGTTCAAGATTAAAAAACAGTATCAGAGAGCGTTTAAAGTGTATACAGAAAGATCTCCCTGAAAACTATAAAGTCAGGGTTAAAGGGTTAAATATAGTCTCTAGATTAACCATTCAAACATGTTTATCAATTTAACTTTTAACAATTAATGCCAACCACTGAGTACATATGCATGCTAAAGATGCTAAACAATAGCAAAAGGTGATTTTACATGCTATTTGTTGGAATCTCTAGAGCATTAGACCCCCTGTTTGGTGGATGGTTAAAGTCTGTGTAACTTGTCCTGCTTGCACCACAGAAAAGCCTCATCTCATTTCCAGTGTCCCCACACCAATCACCGCGGGGGCCATGTCGAGAGTTTTGGGGTCACCTCCGCACGCTTGAAAAAGAAGTCCGAAATGATTTGTGATTCAGCTAGAGAAAAGGATACGAACTGAAACGAGTGATTGGATAATCGCTTCACTAAAGGTTTCCTCTAACAATTAAGCACAGAATTCCTGGCTTAACAATGAGGAGAACTCCAATCATGGAGGTGAAGAGGTGAACAAGGTGAATATTCTGATTGTGTTTTTCCGTCCACTTTGTCTCAGCTCACACAATGGTGGTTGAGGTGAAGCACCTGCAGGTCTGTTCAAGATTCATGACAGGTTATGGTGATATAGAAGGGAGGGTAAGCTTGTGTATACTGTGGAGGTGTCAATCATACCTCTCATTAGCAGGTGAATGTTTTCTTTCATTTTAAACCTTGACCCATTAGTCTGACGATCAAGGCATGCGTCATGACAACTTTAATTTTATTGAGGCAATTTATCCATGCTCAAGTCATGAAAATATTGCTTCTACAAGGCAAAGGCAGCTTGAGGGTGAATGAACTCATGAATTCATTTGACCCTCAGTTGTGTACCTCGTTGTGGTGGTTGAACCCGAGACAGCTTAATATGCAATTTTAAACATGATTTTCACCTGACAATGAGAATAATTTAGTACACCTTTGGTAAGGACTAAAAAGGGGGTTTATGGGGTTCCACTCATAACACTTTTGCACACATATCTTTTGACCAACATTCAAAACAAGCAACACGTTTCTCTTGTTAATGACAGTCCAGTTATAGTTCAAGTAACTACTAAATTACTGAAGTGAACTGCTAAGCTACTGAAGAGTAAATATTGCTCTGAACTGTAATAAATGAAGTCCATTTTAACATTCAATGATAAGCTATAATCCCTGCAGTGCTGGGGAGGAGGCCAAGAAACAGCAAACTGGCCTTGATGAGTAGACAGTGGTATAAACTGCTAACTGTGCACTAATCCTGTGAGAATGCAGAGAATGAAGTCCTTCCTGTGTACCCTCCAGAGGTTCTCCGGGGCAGTGCCCTGTGTGGTTTAGAGTTCTGAGCTCAACAAACTCATCCGGTCAGCTCTGTCATGAACAGGAGCAAACTACTGAAACTACTATAAGGGGGCTCAGCACAGTGTTATTCATTACAAAACCCCTTTGAATAAATTGCACAATTTTTTGGTAACTTAAGAGGTCACTATACTCATGATTGCATTTAAGAATTGACAAAAAACACTTGCATTGTACGATGTTAATCACAAAGGGCCATGGTAGTTAGATCAGGTAGTTTAGATCAGCTGTCACTATGGATAACCAGTTAAAACACGAGATGAAGACACAACTAAAATGAAAAAAAGTCATGTATGAATCAAAATTGTCACAAATGTCTCAGGATGGAGGGTGAAGCCTTTTTCCTCAATAACAGTCCAAATGTATAGCCCACATTTCCCAGTTTTAGTCTCATAGCAAGCAAGCAACAGATATAATCCATGGCTCCCCCAGGAACTGCTGGTTGTGTCTTTTTAGCAGGCCTAATAAAGGCAACAAGAAACACCTTGGCTGATTAGCAATTAGCCTCAGCTGTGCAGATGTTTGTCTGTGAAGTGGCTGCTGCTGCAGGTCTTAAAGCCTTAGAGGCTTTAAGAGTGAGACTGTGAGAGACTGTGAGAAACACAGAAATGACCAGTGGTAGTCAAAGTAATGCAACAACCTGCTTTACTCCTGCATCACCCTTCTGGCAGCACATCACGTCACTAGTATTCATTTGTTTGGTAGTTATGTGTGTTCAGGATGCTGGACATACATATACAGCTTATACATACATAGATGAATACTGCGGAAGATCAGATTAGTTGCCTTACTCAATGCCTCATCTGAGATTTGAACCTGCAAACTGAGTCCAATTCCCTCACTGTTATATCATCAAATGTGTTACTTTATATATATATTTTGTTTCAATAACTATATATGATTAAATACAGTTTAGCCAGGTCTTATCCAAAGTAGTAAGTATACAACCAAAAGGGAGTTATTATTCCCTGCTTACTGCAGGGTACTTATTTAGTAACTACTGTTGCAAAAAGAAAAAAAATTAACTTAAATAATGAGCTGTAATGTACACTATTTCTTAACATAGATGCTGACACTATGAACAGGCCCTTATGATAAAGTGAATTTAGGACGTAAATCAGTAGGCTTTAAAAAAGCTTCTGGCAAACTGTGTCTGGTGACTACTGAGCAGATGTGAGCTGGCGTAACAGTGGAGGAGATGTAAGGTGATATCGCCCATCTACACCTGCTCATCACTTCGATGGAAAGTACATACTTCCAACAAATTAGCCATTTGGAATCCATGTCAAAAAAGACACATGCATTTTAATTATCATCATTTCCATTTGGGGGAAAAATTGCAGAAAATCTTTCCTGCGAAAGCAGGTCTTACTTGGTAATCCTTCACTTGCCAATAGTGTGATATGAATAACAGGATGGGAAGGGATGCTGCTTTTAAAGTGCCAGATTTCCTAATTGGACCTGTTTATCCAAGACAAAGGCAAAAAAATGGGGGGAGAGAGGTCTGTGTCTGCTTCTTCTCTAACAGGTGATGGGATATGCTGAAATGCAATCCTGGATAATGGTCACCCTGCCCAAAGAACAGATGGCAAGGGGCTATTTCCTAGGATAAAGCCTGAAGAATTTAGTTTTTGATTCCAAATGATTTGCCACACTGCCATATGCACCCATGGGTATTTACAAAGAAAGGAAGAGGGGCTAGAGCTGGCCAGCAGAGGATTCTGGGAAGATTTCTGCTTGGCTGCCAAAAATCACCTGGGTTTCAGAACCGCATGGACAGGAAGACTGGTTTGGCATGAAAACACCACCTTTGATGCCTCAGATGACCACAGTAAAAGAAAAAGGCTGATTTTGCTTATTAGATGTCTATTTACTCTGCTAATTAAGATAAACATGTTCTTGGAGAAAAGCTAGTGCCCCACGTGTTCCTTCTGTAAAAACAATATCTCCCACAGAAACTCACTCCGTGCATTCAGGGACACAGGCCAAGCTGGAAGTGTTGGTGGTCTCACACCATTTTTCAGGGAGGGCTCTACGTCAGGAGCCAACATTTATTTGAGCAGAAACAGTACTCACAAGTACAGAGCAGAAACAGCTTATGGGTAAAATAATACAAAAAAGAAGACACATGGCTTGACTTTGAATTTAAGATCTCTGTTGTCATCACCCACAAATAAAAATAAAAAAAACACTCATATTCATTCATGAAACATGAGTAGAAAATATTATTATGGTAGCAAACTATTGTTGCTACGAACCAGCTTTGTATTAAATCTGGCATAATTCAACATCAAATGTGTCAGGCATCTCATCATAATTCTGCCAAGATTTTACACAACAGCTCTAGCCAGTGGTGAGTGCATGTTGTGCGAAGTAACCCAATATAGCTAAAGTATCATAGCATGTATCAAATCACTGTGTTGAAAAGCCATAGCAGTGCATAGGTCGTGTTTAATGCAGAGGTGATTTCATGATATTTTCACGTTCCAGGATTGCACTCAGAAGTAAAAGTGGTTTGTTGTTAATGAATATTTCAGAATTATAGAACAAAGCCTCATAAACCACTCTTTGTCTTCGGTTTTCCTGATCAAAAAGGATGACAGTCTTGAACCTTTTAAATCTTGTGAAGTCCTTATAAATATTCATAATGAAACATAGGTAAAAAAGAAAGAAGTACTCCACATTGCCCCATTACAATAAATTTAGTACATTTTGTAGCGATTGTATATACAGTCTTTGGCGGAGAGAACTTTCAGTGAACTGTGTTCAGTTTAATGAAAACAGAAGGCAAAAGACAGCTTTAGTCTGCCTGTAATGAAGGAAAATCACCTTCAGAAATCATTTCTATGAAAGCACTGAACATTCTGACCTTTTTTTCACATTAAAAGGGAAAAAATTCTGCCAAGATTTTACACAACAGCTCTAGCCAGTGGTGAGTGCATGTTGTGCGAAGTAACCCAATATAGCTAAAGTATCATAGCATGTATCAAATCACTGTGTTGAAAAGCCATAGCAGTGCATAGGTCGTGTTTAATGCAGAGGTGATTTCATGATATTTTCACGTTCCAGGATTGCACTCAGAAGTAAAAGTGGTTTGTTGTTAATGAATATTTCAGAATTATAGAACAAAGCCTCATAAACCACTCTTTGTCTTCGGTTTTCCTGATCAAAAAGGATGACAGTCTTGAACCTTTTAAATCTTGTGAAGTCCTTATAAATATTCATAATGAAACATAGGTAAAAAAGAAAGAAGTACTCCACATTGCCCCATTACAATAAATTTAGTACATTTTGTAGCGATTGTATATACAGTCTTTGGCGGAGAGAACTTTCAGTGAACTGTGTTCAGTTTAATGAAAACAGAAGGCAAAAGACAGCTTTAGTCTGCCTGTAATGAAGGAAAATCACCTTCAGAAATCATTTCTATGAAAGCACTGAACATTCTGACCTTTTTTTCACATTAAAAGGGAAAAAATTCTGCCAAGATTTTACACAACAGCTCTAGCCAGTGGTGAGTGCATGTTGTGCGAAGTAACCCAATATAGCTAAAGTATCATAGCATGTATCAAATCACTGTGTTGAAAAGCCATAGCAGTGCATAGGTCGTGTTTAATGCAGAGGTGATTTCATGATATTTTCACGTTCCAGGATTGCACTCAGAAGTAAAAGTGGTTTGTTGTTAATGAATATTTCAGAATTATAGAACAAAGCCTCATAAACCACTCTTTGTCTTCGGTTTTCCTGATCAAAAAGGATGACAGTCTTGAACCTTTTAAATCTTGTGAAGTCCTTATAAATATTCATAATGAAACATAGGTAAAAAAGAAAGAAGTACTCCACATTGCCCCATTACAATAAATTTAGTACATTTTGTAGCGATTGTATATACAGTCTTTGGCGGAGAGAACTTTCAGTGAACTGTGTTCAGTTTAATGAAAACAGAAGGCAAAAGACAGCTTTAGTCTGCCTGTAATGAAGGAAAATCACCTTCAGAAATCATTTCTATGAAAGCACTGAACATTCTGACCTTTTTTTCACATTAAAAGGGAAAAAAAGCATTTTTTTTTTCAAAAGGGCAGTAATATCTTAAAGCTGAAGGATTAACAATAACCTATTCACTGTGGGCACACTTTTACATATGCTCATGGAGCCATACAAATCCATACACGAGGAGATTTAATAAATGTCTCTTTGTAGATTGGGGATTTTTTTCCCCCCAGCCTTTCATCAGGACAGCCATCAAAGGCATTATGTTGTGAAACAAATAAATGTAAGGCGATTTTGCGGATGAAAATGGCCACATGAACAAAAAAAAATCTATCAATTTGCACATACCTTGTGTTAGCTCCTGTATGCTTCTTAAAAGACATTCTCTGTACAGACTAATGCCCAGCACAAACACTTACTGTAACTATGTAGCTGCTGTGACCTTAATTGTGCCTGGGGTGCTACTTACAGGATGCATGAAAGCATTGTTAGTTTACTTTCAGTGGGCATTTCTACAAATTTCAAAAGGCTGTCAATCTAAATATTGAAGGGGATAAATGTCTTAGTTTATGAAAAGCAAAAGTCCTTTGTCTTTCTAAAAGTCCTTTTAGTGTCAGGGTACCTGTTTTAGTGTTACAAGGGCCTACATTACAAGCATAATGACCAAGGCTACTTTGATCCTTGAGGGCTACAGTGCAGAAAGACATCCAGGTTTTCTGCAACCGCTAGCTCTTCAGAAGGGGAGGGAAAAACTTAAACTGCTTTCAGCGTGAAAATAACTGCATGAGTGAGCTGGTTAAAAGCCTGGCTGGAGCAACTGCGGTCTGGTTGCACCGCAGCTGAGCGGCCCTGCAATGCACTGTCAGAGCACGGTAATGACTGCAAGCTGAGCATGACTGCATTTCAGCCACACCCTGCCGCACGCTCCCCTTGAACCTCCATCCTCCAAATACGGACCTCAGAACTGACATTGAAGAAGAAGGTAATTTACTTAGCTTCTGTTGTCTATTCAGGTTGCGCAAATTAAGTTGTGGTAGGGATTGGATAGTGCTCACAACCCACTTGTCCGGGAGTGTTGTTAACCTGGTCTGACACTGTTACTCATTTAACATGAATGGACACACTTATGTTCTGTTGTGCTGGAAGTTGCTCTGGATAAGAGCGTCTGCTAAATGCATGTGATTCATGTAATGTAAAGGTGTAGGTTTCACTGAGATGGACAGGCAAAAGTACCGTCCGTGTGTTTTCCTGGATTCACAGCAGAAAATTACTTTGCTGTGCTTATTTCCAGGCTGCTGCCTTAGTGCTAACTTTCTATTAATTCCTTGCCCCACAAGAAGAGTCCAGGAGATACAGCTTTGGACTTTTACCCCTGCAAACCGAGGAAAGAACCATAATGCAACAGCTGTGTCACACGCATTTAACCATAGCAATGTCTGAGTAACTTTGATGCTGGCAACGTGCAATCAAAAGATCCATTTCCAACACTCCAAGCTAAAAGTGGACGGCGCAGAGATTTCAGAAGGGGCCAAATAAAAAAAAAAAAAATCAAAATAAAAGAACACATCCATACTGTAAAAAGACATCATTACTTTGCTCATTCTTGGGAAAGGCTCATTTAGAATCCCAGGCTCCTGGGGGTTCTACTTCATCTTAACTCCTCTGCTCATCATTTCCTGCCCCAAGGAGGGGCCATGGGCCCTGTGTGTGTGTGTGTGTGTGTGGGTGATGGGGGGCAGGGGCCGGCTTGTGGATGTGTGCAATTGCATGTGAGTGTATGCGTGCATGTATGCCACACACATCATAATAGATCACTTGGGGGCCAGAGGTAAAAAAAAAAAAAAAAAAAAAACTTCATTTCGCTTCAGTTGATGCTTGAGACCCAGTTGGAAAGGAAAGGATTTCAAGGATTTCACCTCTGAGAGCGATTGTTTCTGTGAAGTATCCTGCCCTCACAGAGACTCCCGAGTTTGCACTCCGTTCTCCTGCAGTCTTAACTGCCTGTCCCCCCCCCCCCCCCCCCCCCCCCCCCCCCCCCCCCCGGAGGGGCTTTCAGCACACACTGCAGCCCTATCTCTCTGTGTACAGGATCCGTCTCCCCACTTCCTCTATTGCGCTTCTACTGTTTGCACGACTGTAATCATTTCGCTGGCCCGGATCCATGTGGGTGTGCTGGCAGCCTCACAGAAAAGCACAAAAGTTACATGGGAACAGGGAACAGAGTTAAGGTTGAATATTTATTAGAAAGAAGCCATCTGGCGTCGGGGTGTCTGTGCAGGGGGCCTTTGTCCTATAATAGATCCTGTCCTCCTCCGGTCTTTCTGTCTCTCTCTCTGTCTGTCTTCATTTCTACATTCCTCTCCGCAGACCTAGTCCATGCTAAATGCTTTTAAAGTCCTTATTATTATAATATCATTATATCATCAGGCCTCATTTCATATCTGTGTGGAGAGAGAGATGAAATGTATGAGCATTTTATTGTTCTGTTGAGCTAAGGGAATGCTGCTTGACATTACAAAGCCCTGAGACTTTCTTTATCAGCACTGTCAGAATACAAGTGTTTGCGTCCTCTGTGACAGTATATAAGACACACCTGGAGTAGAGATATGTGTATACGCAGAGTAGCACAAAAACATCACATACCGATGCAATAAAGACATTTTTTAAAAATGTAGACATTTCACAACATTATCAGCTGTCTGCATGCTATGTCCATATGTGTGTGTGTATGTGTTTGTGTGTGTGAGATTATGTGTGTGTTTGTAAGTAAATACAATGTAAAGCATATACTTCACATGCTGTACTAGTCCTTCATGTGCATGTTGTGAAATTCCACTGAGACCAGGGGGGAACCAGCTGCAACAATCCCAAATCCCCCCAGAGAGACGGATTCTCACTAGTGATTTCAAAATGAAATGACTGGAATCCATGCACGATTTTACTTTAAAGGACACCCGGGAACTCTATGAGCGGCAGTATACTTAAGCAACGAGGCACAAGAGACTGTGGTACACCAGAACTATTGACTCTGCTTGTTGTGTTATTAGGTAAGATAAGCATGTAAATTTCCAATTAATGTAAATGTTTTATTTTTATTTTTAATTGTAATATTGGTTGCCATGCCGTTCATTGTCAGGTTATTTGTTACTTTCCCACTGCTACTTTTAAACACTTCACATTTTTTAATTCTCATAAGAGAGGGTCTTTCTAACATAGCTATGCTTTGTTACATCAGTACATATAAAGTCTTTTCAGTTTTCACTGACAGTACTGTGCTGTATGAGGCCACTTACATACATGTGCCATTAGCTTGCATTCTTCTGAATTTTACATAACTTGAAAAAATCCCCAAATTTAATGATGACTTTGTGACTTTATCCTTAAAAGGTCCATCTGTAATTAAATAAAATATTTATGACGACCATGAAACAGCAGCTACAGTTATTCAGCTGAAAGCTGGCTTGTAATTTATTTAAGTTCATTTTGTGGCACTTTCTGAAAATAGACTCACTGAATGTGAGTGAATTTGGTGCATGTTTTCAGAAAAACATTGTTTTCATCACTGGCCTGTTAAGGAACGTCTGATGGTTTGTGTCTTTGAATCAATTAAAATGTGAACCTATATATATATATATATATATATGCATTATTTTCATAATACTTTCATATATATATTTAATAAATATAAGAAGTTAAAAGTAATAAAACATTTTACGCCGATTAATTTGTCATACAGTATCTCATGCAGAACAGTATTATCTGATGATTAATTTATTTATAATAATACGAAATTGAGAAAAAAAAAAGTTTTCCAGGAAAAAAATGAAGTTTTGTTGTGTAGTGTAAAAACCTAGCTTTAGAAAAACGTCACCCCCCTCCTTCATTGGAGAGCTGTGCGGAGTGCACCAGGGGTAGCGGCCAGTCATAGGTCCTCATGATGCCACTTGCTTCTTCACCCATCAGTAGATAAACCGGGAGTTTGTTTTCCTTCCATTCCTCTCACGCTCTGCTGCTAGGCTAAAGCTGATGGAACAGGAATCAGGAAATAAGGAAATAAAGAAATAACCAAAGGATAAGAATAAGGAAAGTTACACATGTACAACAAAATCGAAAAGACAAGAATAAAGAGTGAAAATAAATCAAAATAAATCAATTACAATTACTGGAGGACTGCAAAATTATTTTTATGTATGAGAAAGCAGTGTAAGAAGAATATGCATTTGTATGTTGTGTAACAGCCACGTGTTCAAATGATAATCATCTGTCTGTTATGTTAGTATGCCTTGTGGCGACATTAAATAAGAACTTAATGTCAAATTGACGTCATCTGATTCTTTAACTGCGCTGTTCTTAAGGTGGCACACATAGGCCCTGAAGGTGATGTGGCTTCTTGTCACGGCGAAGGTATTGGACTCTTAATATCTGCTGATCTCCTTCTGATCTCCCCAGTTTTTTTGCATTTTAATCTTCTATCACAAGTGCCACTGTAAGAAAGACAACGGCAAACCGCACCTCCCAATCCTTTCATTGGGATTATGTGTCCAAATCTGGATAAAACACAACACAATTATTACTGGGGTTTTTTGCTGTTTGTGTATGTGTTTATGCCTGAGGTTAGCCCCGAAGGGGATGATATTCTATCTATAGGTGGGTTTGTTCATAAAGTTGGAGATTAAACTCTGCCCTCTGATGAACTCCAGTGAATCTGCTTGAATTTAACATTATGAGATATCAGTAGTTTTCACCAGTACAAGAGCTTCTCTGTATGTAACCACATCAGTATGCAGAGGTTTTAGCTAGAAGAAATTTCAAATGTGGCATAAATGTTACCAAGAGACCTCCTGGTTGGCCCTTTTGTCTCATGCCACTCAAGGGTCATTACTGTGAACTGGGGTTGGTGGATCGCAGTAGAGGAACACTGATTAGATATGATTCCCTGTAAGCTCGGCCCCACACTTGGGTCAGATTCTCTGATGGTGTATTTCACCTAAAATGATATTTAGCTCTAATCACTGATCTTTTTTTTCCCTTTTGCCTCTTGCCTCTAACCTCCTGGAATCAGGCAAAACCACCAAGTTATTTTCAAGGAAAGTACTATTCAATAACAATAATAAACCTCTGTGTCTTATTAATTCAGTTTTGTATTACAACAAAGTGTGTTTCTCACTTTAACTTTTAAGAGGGCCTGGTGGATTTGATTCCACCAGGGTACAGAGACAAGTGTCACATTATTACAAGATAAGCTTTCATTCCGCTGTGGTGTTGAAAGCAATTTTGTGTGTCCCTTTCAAATAAACCCAATAGGTACTAATGTCATTTGCTACAGATGTTTTTGTATCTAACAAAATACATATATTTTTTTACATACACAGTGGTTGTAAACATGCGATGAAAAATATTATCAGTTCCTTTTTTAAATGTTATGGTAACATTTTATATCGGTAACAAAAATGACAGCTGTTTTAATAACAATTGGAACCGTAATTTTAAGATGCCTTTTTCCTTACATTTAATAAAATATATGCTTTTAGGGAATACCAGTGAAATGAAGGAACATAAATAATTGAATAAATTAACAGGTAATATTTGTAAAACAGTTTTCTGTTGTAGACACACTACATGCATTCAAATTACAGGGGAATAAAACCAACTTATTTTCTTATTACTGTCTGGAAATACTCTGTAGATATGCAGTTTTATGAAGAAAAAACTGACAACAAAATAAGTACCTTGCCAACTCTGTGAAAAATTACACCAATTAAAGCTTAAATTGCTTGTTTTCTCATAACATTCACATTTTCATAACTCTGAAATCAAATAATTGCTGCCTTTATATTAAATACAATAAAACAGAAAATATGGTGTTTTGGAGGAACAGCAACAGGCATTTTAATAGAAAGTCCTGATGCCTTCCAAAGCACAGGGGACGAGTGAACACGTGGAAAAGGGCACTGTGCATGTAAGGTTCTTCAAAAGAAACCTTGGGAATTATTACATCATTTATCTTTCATGCATGAAAAATATGCCTTAAAGCAGCATACTAACTTTCTTTGCACAACATACTGGCCTTAAGAATTAACACATTTTGGGCCGAGTGCTTATCTGTCTCTTTCTTTGAGAGTGTTTAGAAGTGAATTTTGCCTGGCAAACTTTGATAAAACTGACAAGCTTCATGTGACAGGTTTATTTCTTAGTGTTTTATTTGTTTAAAATACTGCATTGTCAGTCCATCACCCAGTGAATGCATGGGTTTGTCTGTGTAAGCCGATGAGATACCTTTTAATATGACAGTTTTTAAAACTGACATCCTTGCAGGTTACCCTTTTTGTTATGTAGCACTTCCACATCTAGCTGACTTCATTCATATGTATATGTTGCTGGCATGCTCTGTAGCAGGGCTTTGACGAGCCTGGTGCTATGGCCAAAATTTGTGACATTTTTTGACCACCTTGAGTAAAATGGTGGTATTTTGAGGTATTTTGACCTTTGGCATTGTGTCATGTGTCAGTATTGGACATGCAAGAGAAGTAAACAAAACAAAAGATTTGAACACATGTTGAAGTTTTATTACAATGTTTTTAATTTGCTGATCAACTATATTGCACTTACAGTATTTGAAATTTGAATGTCAATGATTATCTAAATTTGGCAATATGCAATGATACGTTGTGAATAATTAAGGTGTGAAGCAATATTTCACAGGTATTTTCTTATGAATTATTTTATTATGAAATTCAGTGTTATGAACAGTGATGCTGTATCCATGCTTTGACATTATGACATGATCAAATCTCTTTTTTCCAAATAATATTTACACATGACACAATTGTTAGACCCAGCCTGAGAAAATGTGAAATACTGACACATTTTACAAGTATATCAATGTATACAGCTTTATAACACATGCACACTCTCTGGAACATATTTCTACTGGAACAGTCTGTCAGCTCCACTCATTGAAAGGACTTTTCATTCATGTTGTTTTCCAAGAGAGACTCTTCTGTCAAAGGGAGGGATCATTCAGGAATTTCCTGGGAAGCCTGATCCTCAGGAGAATGTTAAATCTGTCTGCAGTGACACCAGTGACAACAACAATAACAATAACAAGCACAAAAAACAAAAATCTCTACCACCCCACTCACCGCAATATTGACAACCCTGACATATTCATAGTCAGATTTAGGGATGAACTTTGGACCTTTGTTTTCCATAATGAGTCTCAACTCTTTTACATTTTGTAGCACTTGCGGTGATACCATTAATACCATACCAACACCAATACCATACGATGATACAATAAGTGTAGTTAATTTATTTATTTATCATGATATCTTTAACAGGCCTAGATAACATGACTTGTTCTCACAGTACATGAGAACACTGTACATAGTTCAGTTCAGTACACAGCGCTGAACATATTTATGAATTATGAGAGGTTTGGAGTAATCAGACATAAAATGATTATAGCTCTAAGAGATAAGCAGCACTTTCTCCACCTGTGAAACATCACCTGCAAAGACTTTTTTTAATACATTTTCAATAGAGGGCATCAGAGTGTGCCGCTGGTGGAAGGAAGAAAGAGAATCAGTGAATGCTCACCGAAACCTCTATCGCTTACCTACACTACAGTGACTCCCCTAACTTTATTCAGTTAGCAGCTTCCCTATGGATGGGGCTTTCAGCAAGACTTGCAGGTTCACTGCATGCTATACAGAAATAGATTCAACATTATAATGAGGTTCCCATGTTTGAATTTCAGTTGTGCAAATATACTTCCACAGCGCCTAAAGTGATTCCCAGGGAGGCTGTATTCCAGCACGTCAAGCCCAGCCACTGTAATTATGTTAACGATGGCGGCGCACCTCCACAGTTCACACACAGAGCAATTTTGGCTTTGGCGAGACCTGAAACCCAACGGAGGGGAGGAAAACGGATAGGATTCGCACGCAGATGACGCGGATGCCGCTGATATCGTCACTCGGCTTGTCCGTTTTAATTAGCGCTGTCGCCATAAGCGCTGATCTCAGTGTTTTCCTCCTTTCCTTTTGGTGGGTGTGTGTGTGTGGGGGGGGGGTCTGTTTCTAACTAGCGAACCTTACAGAAGTGCAGGGTACAAACACTGGTCCTGGTCAAAGCAATCTATTTATGATCACCACTCACCGACACGTCCATTTGATTTCTGGCAGGGATTCATTAATCTCGCCTTTGTTCTCTGAGAGATCCACCAGCCCTAATTGTAACCTTAATTGCACAGCCGCCATGCCCCCCCCACCCCAACCCTTGAAAGCAGAGCGTCTCGTACTTTAACTCAACAGCCAGAAATGAATGCCATGTGCTTAGGGAACACTCGACCACAGTCGAGTATTTGAGGTGGCGCCATGACGCCCCGGCTCGCTATGGAGCTCGGCTCTGCCAAGGGAATGTTACTCAGTCATTTGGTTTAAGGGGACCCGCCTCTCCTCTTTCCATGCCGGATCTGTGTAGGAAGCATACACTGGCGCCCCCCATCGAAGGAGGCCGATGGAGAGACGTCCTTGAAAATTCCTCCCATTTGGAAACTTTCTTTTTTTATCACCAGCAATACTGGCAGTCCTCCCGCAGTCATATGGAGAAAGGTGACCACAGCTGAAAAGATGTCTGTAAATTTTGTACATGTGGAACTACACTTGAACAACACTGTCTTACTGGCATCTGTAAAGCAATTTTGTATAGGATTATGGGAAGATATTTTTTTCTGTGTGTGAGTGTGTGTGCACGTTATGTGTTTTGGTGTATGCCTGTGGGTTCTCCTCAGTCTGTACACAGCAGAGTTGGATTATTCCTGGCAGCCTGGGACTGCTCCATCATGCTGACATGGAGGAAATGCTTATTTGATCTTTCTGGGCAAATAAGTGCTTTTATTATGTTATTTTCAGATTCCATGAGAGATGATGGTCAGTTTCACAATGTCTCAAAACCTTTGTTTTTGTCCATCCCTACTTTTATTTTCTTTCTTAGTTGTTTCATCACCTTTAATGTTGAATATTTTGTGACTTGTTGAAGAGGTTCACCTTGAACACAGACCACTGTATCAATGTGCGAACACCATGGAACACTGAAAGAATATTGCTGTAAGTCAACAAACAGCTAAATATACGCATTCAAGGTTGGGAAACTAACATGCATTTTTCTGATTGTAAAACAGTAACAATTACATTTTTTGTCTCTTCTCTACAGTTCAACAAAACTAATTAGTATTCATATCATACAATTAACTACTTGCTGAATTAAGTACCAATCATCAAACAGTTGCATTTCATTTAAACAGTTTCCCAAACTTTATGAGTCAGATACTGCAATAATATTGAATTGAACCTTTTATATACCTCTGTAGCTTTCAGGTACAAACACAACTCACAGTGGATTGATCTCTTCAATGAGATAAGGTAAATATCTGTCAGGTGACATCAAACCCTGACCATTATTCAATAAACATCTCAGACAACTGTAACTGAAGTGGAGCATTTGGAGACAAGGGTTGGGAACCACTAATATACAGCATGCAGCTTTACAGAGTGAACTGTATAGTAAACACATTTTTAAAATGACAATGTCACAATAAAAAGCACACCATCTGAGTATGTGTTTTTGTTCATGTCATGTCTGTGTGTTTGCCTGTGTCTGTGTGAGTGTGTGTTTATTCATATATGTTTGTGTATGTATGAGTGTATATTTGTGCATGTGTGTGCTCAAGTGTGTGTGTGTGTGTGTGTGTGTGCGCACGCACGTGCAGGGGGAAGGCAGACTCTCTAGGCTGGACTCAGCTGAAAGAGTTGAAAGGGGAATAGCACAGCATTGCTAAACAAGGATGTGGACCAGGTCATAGTGACCACACACGCTGCAGTCCCCTGTCCTATAAATGCAAGGGATACTTGCAACGGGCCAGCAGATTCATCTGGGGCAATGTGTTCCCAAACACAGGACCCCACAATGATCTCTCAGATAACAGCAGCTAGATCATCCCAGTCTGTTCAACAGAGAAACTGAAGCACACCCTGATGAAGATGGAAACCCTTTCCTGTCCATCTACCCAAAAGAGGAGGGCAAGAAAGGGAGAAAAATGCAGGCCACAACGGGGGTGTGCTAAGAATAGCCCACATTAAAGACGTTGACTGAAACGTAATGAGAAAAGGATGTTCTCTCAGCACGAGTGCAAAACGTTTACTTTGACTTTATCACTTAGCCGTTTTCTCATGTGAAAGACTTGAGCCCAGCCCTGGCCGTGGAAAGGATTCATTTTTTTGTTCAGGTTCAATAAACTTGGTGTCAGGGCTGTGAAATATATGGCCCAAGGGGACCGAAAGCTTTCTTTCCTTCACCAAGTCCTTTTACAACTGTGCTTTTTTTCTATAAATCATTTAATAATGATTTGCAATTGATCATTGCCACTGAAAAGAGCACAGCAACTTTGACTCAACATCTGAAGCATGCATAAAAATCCCGACCTGGCAGTGTTAAATCTTCCATTTTAATCTGAAGAAAATAGCGGCTCAAAGGTTAAGAGAAGAAATCCAATCTGCAGAGGCACAAAGGAATGTATCGGCTAAGGGCCTTCCATGTTATCCTCACCAGAATCCCACCTCTGCACATCACGTGAAGGTAATTTTCAAATGTGTCCAACATTATTTCAGAGTGGTTCTTGGCTACTTATATATATATATATATATATATATATATATATATATACACACCATGGACATGTGACTGCTTCTGTGAATGCCTCTGTGAAAAGGAGGTGAATAACCTTTAAGGACTGTGATGACTCCGATAATGAACTCTGCTTTCTTAACAGCCTGTCACATCTGTCACCGAATTTTTCAATCAGCTCCCTGGGGAAGAAAAAAAACACCCCTCAGAGCACAGGCAGGAGGTGGGATCCGTGATTTTTACACATTTTGTCAGATTAATTCAATTTAGAAATACTCAACCAGAAATAGGAAATTATTAACAGGTTGGGAAGTTCAGGGGAGAAAAGGTGTGGCCGTCACATAGCAGCCTGTTGGAGTGACATGTCAAAACAAGAGCTGCAAATTCACTTTGATTTAAATGTGCTGAAGCTAAGATTTCCCTGCAAAGGGAGAACATGGGCCTTCAGGCTTTTCCAGGTCTGGTGGTGAAAATCTGCTGTTGGCATTAACTGCAGGTTAAAGGAAGTGATTACTAAATTGTTGCTAGTGGTGCCCCATACAATCAAAAGCCTGTGAGCCTGTGAAAAGTCCATTAAAACCATAGCACCTGCAAAGCTGAACATCTTTCATTGGCAGGGAAACCCCAGTTTAGTCTCTGTATCTCTACTGCACTGCATTCGCATGGCACCTGAAGGGGACACAGTTGTAGTGAAAGAAATCCTTGTTGCTCACTCTATAAAATTAACTTTGTTATCCTGTTTCCAGAAGCACCAAATTTGCTAAATTGAAAGGAGATGAGGTTTACTTTGTTTTGTTTCATAACACCATGGGCTCCGTAGTTTGAGTTTCTTTTTCATCACTCTGAAATTAAATAGAAAAAAAAAAACTGATTACAAATGTGCCTTTATGATAAAATGAGAAATTTTCATCCTGCAGATAATCACCGCAGATTTACACAGCGTTTCATTTCTGCATATCTTCGGAAAGAGGAAAACACCCAGGAGGTGTTTAGAAGTGCATTTCCAACATTTTCTTGAACAGTCAGCTGAGACAAGCTCCAAATGTTCAGCGCATCAAAGCAGACAGTGAAAGGTATTCCTTTTTCTCAGAGCCTACCTGTATTAAAATGACTGCTGACCCACTTCATTCAGTCAGTTAATGGATTTATTGAGGATGGAACATGGTCTTGTATACAGAGCATCATTCAAGGTCAGTTGCTGCTCATTCGTGATTGGATGCCTGTCCAAAAGGGCAGACTTTGGACTTTTCTGTCCTTCACTCATAATGAACTTTACATTAACAAACTTTGTACTTTACTAACAACTTTACATTAAAAATGTACATTCTAGCACAAGGAGCCAGTTTATTATGCTTCAGTGGCAAAAAGGAAGCGCATAATTTAAGAAACCAAGGGCATATTTCCATATCCTCCACCAAAAAAAGCCATACCTTTCGGCCTAGTTTATTTATGGGGAAAGAACATACATCTGTTCCCTGTTCTTGCAAGAGGAGTTCAAAGGTGCACAGCTTCATTATTATTTCAACATCGTTTAGGCCAAATGAGGTTATTTTTTTCTGAGGAGAGCACTGTGTAAAATTATAACACACTCACTTGAACTCTCATTTTAAAAGCCAACATAATACAGAAGATTCATGCCAGGCAAATATTTGCTTTTAATCATCTGAGGACATCGTTTCAAAGAGTTCCCCTGACGTTGGGCGCACTTGCTCCTTGGTTTTGATGGAACTCAGCTGAGAGAGCAAAAGCATTCAAACATTGATTCAATGTGTGTAGTGTATGGTCCTTGCTTTTGTAATATCCTCTTGGTGTTAAGGAGGGAAGTCTCGCTGATTGCTAATCAAACAGGGCTGCACAGGGATTTGGACGTTATGTGTAAAGGGCTTTGCTTTGAGTATACCTGTCAGCACTCCCTCTGGAACCCCTTCCCTGACAATGGTGTGTTCTATCCAGGAAACAATTATATGACATTTCTTTCTGGATGAGAGCAAGGGCAGGTGCTCTTATCAAGGCTGACATAAAAGAATTAATACAAAGTCCAGTTATATATACACAAAAGCAGGACGGTCATGTGAAATAAGACTTCTTAAGATGCTTGGGTCCATTTTTCATCAATTAATATAAATACAATCATCATGTTCAGAGTGACACCTTTATTGGTCTGCGTACTACAGTATATCTGGGAAACTGAAACTGGTATTGCAAGGTGTTGTGTTATACATATATATTTACATACATATTACATATTTACATACATATTAATTTATTGAAGTCATAGGCGAATTAAAGCTGCAGCAGTTTCCCAGTAGTATAACAACCGCAATCAGTACTCAATGATGGAGTCAAGGTCATGTTTAAAAAAGGATTAGTGAATAGTGATACTCTGTTTTACATGTTTTTTTCACAATCATTGTTTGTCATTATGTATAGCACACTCAGATGGAATGTTCCCATCTGGATGAGGAAAGGAAAGATGTGGGAAGAAAAAACGTTGAAGCCTTCTGTAGCTCTCGAATCTAATAATGATTAATGAGTGTTTCACTGCCGGCACACTGACAGACGTGTTTGTATGCTCCTTCCAAAACACACTTCAAGATATTTGACTTGATGCCATGAATTCCCTGTCCATCAAATCCTGCTTTTAAAAGACACTGCTACTGAAAGACCTTAGTGGTAGTAATGACCATTCATCAACCTGGTGACAGAACAGCCAACCACTCCTACCCCCATCTAATGGCTTGTCACAGAAGGACTGGCCTCATCCACCACTGTCTGCTCTGTTAAGCTGCATCTAGAAGTGCCTGGTTGAGCACAATTTCTTGCTACCTGTCAGGTCAAACTACCAGACAAGTCAGAGGAGAACGTTTTGATTGGTTATGGTACTCAATCTGGTAGGACCGGTCCACATTAGAAAGCCTCTTGTCAGTACAAGGTCAGCCTCAATACAGACCCTGCAAACAGAGGAAGACACAAATCAAACCCTCCCTTCATTTTGGTTGTGTCCACAAGAGCCTGCTTTATAATGGTGTCTTTCTACTTATGTTAATGCTCAGACCCTGTGCTGGACAAAATGGTTCTCCTACAATCAGTACAATCAGTCTCATATTTTAATCCTTAAAAGCAATACATTACATTACATGCATTTAGCAGATGC
Source organism: Megalops cyprinoides (assembly GCF_013368585.1). Classification (NCBI taxonomy): domain Eukaryota; kingdom Metazoa; phylum Chordata; class Actinopteri; order Elopiformes; family Megalopidae; genus Megalops; species Megalops cyprinoides. Next base: position 22,022,672 of record NC_050596.1, read on the forward strand.
CCTTATCCAGAGCAAATAAATGTGAACTAAAGGAATAAACAATGAGGATGATGTCGTTCGATGTTCTCAAACTGATAGCATGCTGCAAACTTGAACCTTGAAAGCATTCAACCAGCAGAATGGTAACTGGTGCGTTGTCAGGGTGACACCAGTGAGAGGTTCCAGCTGTACGTTTTTGGTTGAAGGCCAGTGGCATGCAGAGGAACAGTTTCTGCCTTTCTCCTGAATGGATTCAATAATGGGGTACACAACATAATGGAAACACCAACCAATATATGAATATTTATTGACCAGTAAGGAGTTGGCCCACCCTTTGCCTTCGGAATAGCTTCACTCCTTCTTGGAATGCTGTTATATAAATTTTGAGTTGATTCTAGAGGGATATTGAACTATTCAAGAAGGAAAGCCTTCAGTTCTTCAACTGATTTTCATGAAACCACTCGACTCTGTTTACCAGTGTGCATTGGGGCATTATCACCTTGAATCATGGGAAAATAAGGATACAATGTTTGCAGCTTAAAGTGTACCTGGTCACATAAAATGTTTTTGTATTTCTTGGCTGTAATTCTACCACGCAGAGTAATAACCCAACCCAATGGCTAGTGGGAGATGGCTGCCTGTGCCATAACAAATCCACCACCATGTTTAACAGTTGAGAACAGGCAATGTGGTTTAAGGCTTCCTTTGGCTTTCTCTAAGCATAAATCCATCCAGATGCAGGAAAAAGAGTAAAATATGACTCATCAGACCATATTACTTTCTTCCACTGCTCATATGTCCTTATTTTGTCTACTCACTGTATGTGTATTAACCTACATACAAACAATGCAAAGAATGAAAAGGATTCAAGATATATTTCCAGATTAGATCAGGCGTGGATGTATCTGAAATGTGGCCACCCAAATACAACATAGGATGAGTGATTCCTCGAATAATTATGAATAATTATGACAACAGTTACAGTAACAGACCTCATAGCAACCTCTGTTTGTGCCTTCAGCCCCCTCAAGCTCTCCCGGGACAACTGCAAAACACACTGGTGTCTTTGTAGCTCCAGCAGCGCTGAGGTGACATTTGCAACTGAATTAATCAGAAACATTAGAATTTCCCAAACAGAAATAAATACCAGAGAGTCGGAACATCCCCTTGCATCAAGGGAGAGAGGAGAGAGGCGGGTTCCTCGAAGGGACAGTCGGGAGACATGGCCAGAGCCAATTATAGAACCGGGCTGGATATTGTTGTCTGCCCACATTGGGGATATGGGATCACTGTGCCCCCACGAAGGAGAGGAAAGTGGCGTGAAGTGGCTGTGGAAGCCAAGAACAATACATCCAGCTTCTGGGGTCTGTTGAGGCCCAGCATCGAGACCTCCTAAAATAATACCAGATGCAGTCCCATTGTTTCACCGTCATGACGAGATGGCAGTCCCAGGAACTGTAGTGTGCGAGGTGGCCAACAGAAGGAAAGGGGTATTTCTGCACAATGATTAGCAGATAAAACAGTGTCATGGTAGTCCCCACAACTGGACAGTTACTATATTTTTAAGCAAAACTATTATATAAAATGAGTCATAACTGAGTCATAATGAGACATAAGCCACAAGGACCTAAAATCTGGTTTGAAACAACAAAACATTAGAGGACCCGGAAGTTCAAATGGATCTTCAGAACTGGACAAAGTAACTATGAAAAAGTCAGAGTGTAACTTTAACAAGTCTAACGAGAGGCAGTGAAAAGACCACCCAAAGGATTAATGTCAATGCCACATTTAATGCGGTGTTAATGACACCAACAGTGTTATTTGCAGGACAGACAGAGAGTAAATTCACAGGGCAAGGCATTCATCCTCTGAGTGAGAAAGCATGAGCATCGTTTTGTTTTAGTGCTGGTTTGCGCTGACCGTGAGAACTATTTTTAGGTCCACTTCTGCGGTACCCATGTATTTTTAATGTGGGAAAAGTCTGTCCTTTTTCCTTCTAGGGTGTCTGATGTACCCCAGCCGTAGTGTGAGGGTGTGTGAAAGTGTGTGTGTGTTTGTGTGAATATGTTTTGGTGTCTGTAGACCAGAGACTGGGGGAGGACTTCCTCTTTGGATGGTCTCTGTTTTCTTTCGAAAGAGTGACATTCCTAAGCTGTTTCTCCTTTCGACAGGAAGTGGATCCGGGCCAGAAATGATTAAAAGGCTGGGGAGAGCACATTGTCCCCGATGCTGCAGTGGTTCTCTGGGAGTTTGGAGTTTGACACTGCGTCAAACACGTGTGAAATATTGTTTCATAAATTTGCAACGGGGAGAGCAAGACCCGGGCTCTATCACTGAGACGTGCTGAGGAGCCACTCGGCCCAACATGAGCACACGAGAATGTCTAAATAAACATGCAATGCAGGGAGATAAGACTCACTCCACATGCTGTGATACAAAGAATGTATTAATGTAATTTGTCTTTTTTTCTGGCACTTCAACTTCAAGGTGGACTTTTGATTAAATTTTCAGATCTTTGCTTGTTAATAAAATTTAAATAGGCTGCTTTTCCCTCTCCAGTACAAATATAACCATTCTGATGAAGAATTTCAACATTAAGAAAAGTAAGTGCTTAATTATCAAGTACTTAACCTTTGTACAGTACTTACTGCATATGAAATGGCATGCCAAAATGTATGCCTGATAGAAAGAAAGGACAGAAATAAAGAAAATCTATACCTACCCCTGAGAATCAAACAGGACTGCATATAAACCCTGATCTTCTGCAATTCAGTCCTTCACACAGTCAAGACCTGTGCAATATATTGTTTCAGAATGTCCTGGGAGGTCTTGGCGATCAATGTTGCAGAGGTTTCAAAATCATCTGGAGAATCTGGGGTTTAGCATCACATGCAAAGTGACCATTTAGAAGCTGAGTCAGTCAAACCTGCAGTCAAACCTGAGTTATATTGCACTTGCTGTCAGTTACTTATTTCCAATAAGCTGTTGCATAAGTTTTTATCTTTTTACACCTTTGACACTGACATGACTCAGTGAGCACCTCTGAAAACCCCTCTGTAGTTTGCTCCGTATCTGCTTTAAAAAAGAAAGAGAAGAGAGATGAAAGTGCAATGAAGATCAGTTTCAACTGTATATTTAGGTGGATAGCTGGATACAGTACTTTTACCATCTTACAAAACTTAAATTGAAGGTTGAAGCCATCCTGTTTCTCCCCTGATATTTATACCCTGCGCAAGTAATGCAATAAACCACTTCCCTGGTATGCTGGTCATTGCTGAGCAAATTTCAGGATGCCACAAGTACTGGATGTGAAGCAGTACCACCAAACATAAGTATAGCTACCTTGCTAAAAGATACTACACCGATGCCCAATCTGGGATTCAAGCTTGCAGTCATCTGGACAATAAATCCAGGTGTCTTCAATCTACCCCACAGTGCCCCCCAGTCAAAACACATGGATCTGACCGTCATCCGTACACAGCAGCATTCTGGTCTATCAGAAACTGAAGTCTTTTATATCTTCTGCTTTCTGGGCAGGCGCCCTTTGGTGGCCTGGTACTCTGAGGAGAGAAGGGAAAGCGGGATTAGTTACGACGAACCATCAGTCAGAGCTCAATGGCGGATTCCGGGGCTACTTCTTGGACAAGGCGAATTGATTAGACGAGTCCTCTGGCGTCGCGGAGAGCAGCCTGTCACTCTGCAAAGACGGCAGCGCCAGCTCCGCGCCGGAGCTGTCTAAGTATCCCCAGCACCGTCAGATAAATCACATCAAACATCCTGAATAGATAGCGTTCCCCTCATCCGTAATCAAGGCTGTCCCGTCCTGCCACTTTAGCTCAATTCTCCCATTCCTTAACCAATTGACGCTGACAGGAGAGGAATCTGCCGCTGTCAAAACTGTTACGGGGTCTGATATTAAAGCTGCACAAACAGATATCTATCACCGAATTACTGCCACTGCCACCACATTGCCGCTGTCCTGGAACGCGTCTCCGCGAAAGTGAAATTATTGCCTCCTTTTGTGACTCAGTACTTTGGAGGGGAGGAGATGACAGGTACCCAACAGGATGTACGAGGGAGAAGCCGGTAGGACATAAATGAGTCAGCAGAGTTATTAAATATTTACTGCCTGGATATCTCGCCTTGTCAGATTCTTTTTAACAACAAGGACAGGAGTAAGATGGTGTTTTTACAGAGTGTCGAGGATAGGAGTATGGCACAGGGCCACAAACAGTGCTATTTCTGTATTATATCTTTGCAGTGGTTTGCTGCTGCAGTTTGAGGACCTAAATAAATTAGAGCGATGGGCAATAAATATCAATGATGACACTCTTTCGGTGTTACACAACAAAAGGGCCACACAGATACTGTGCATAGACATTGGTTGTAGCCTTCACATCCTCAGAACAATCTTAACAAGATTAAATGTAAGATCAGCAAACTTGATATATGACTTAAAATCAGTGATATTGTCCCAGAACTTAGATGAACATATCTTCACAAATTAAAAATTATAAGCACATCCACAGTATTGAATGCAGTGAAATCTCAGATTTATATTATCAGATGAAACTGCACCAATTGTGAAGGCCATGTTAATGCAAGTAAAAGGCAACTAGGAATATTTACCAATAAATGATCGGCACTTGCATACACTTTACCACAGTGATAAGTGTGCCTGTTAGTATGAGCTGCAGGGTAACCATCAGTGATGACATATAAGCATATAAACATGCACTTCTACACAACAAACACATATGCACTGCTATTGTATGTGCAAATCCAGCACAGTACAAAGAGAGCCTCTTTATGCATTAATGCAAACTGGATCAAGATAGTATAGCAAGCAAAGATATAGATGCACAGTTTTTCTGTATGAGTACAGTAGCATTGCTGCCTGTCATCAAATGGAGAGAGGGAGAGAGATATAGAGAGAGGGGGACAGAAAGAAAGTCTATATAGTTAATAGAATGCAAATCCAAAGTCATCTTTTCAAAAAGAATGATAATAGCGTGGACTGTAAATCCAAAATCCAAAAGTCAGCATAGCGGCGACCAAAATGCACCACTGTCATAAAAGCATTTTCATCGACAGACGGGCCTGACGAAAAGGTCAATCGTTAATTAAATAATCCATCACCTTGGGGCCGAGGGCGCACTCGCCATACGTGATCAATGGCGCGGGCATTAAAAGGTCTGCAACAGAGGTTCCTGGGAAGTCACCTAGTTAATGTTTTCTTTGAACATAAAGTGGGCTGGTACCGTCACACAACAGGCCATATTGACCCTCTCCTGCCGTGTTCAGTGCCGTTCAGCGTGATTTAAAATGGCATTTCCTTTCAGGCTGCCACGGCTTAAAACACGGCATCAGAATAGACGCATTAAGGCCGATGCCTGAGTAAGAAGACATTCGGACTGCAATCATATGATGCTGGCATTTATAACACATCAGAGGACATGTACTGTCAAGGCTTGTTCTAATATATTTACCAGCACAACTACAGCCGCTCCACCCTGTTAATGTGTTTACTTTGCAGCGCAGGAGCTGAATTTAAGTGGAAGTCAAGGTCTCGAAAACAAAGCGAGTAGAGATGCAGTTTCAGCAGATGCTTCCAAGGGAACCTATAATTATGAAAATTTGAAATGGAATAATCACTTCCACATTCATTATTTATTCAGATCACTTTTTTGCCATTATAAACTATGGCTATGAGGAAAATAAGATTCCATGTTTTTGCTTCTTTAATATTGCACATAGTTGTGTCTTTATTCTTTGTTTAAAAAATATGCTATAATTTCTCTGTGACTATAGGGTAGAGGCATGATAATTACTAATTAATATTTCAAGGAATATTCAGTAATCTAAAGGATGTTTTCCTAATTTGCAATATAGTGTTTCAATATAGAGTAAGCATAGAAATTATAGAGTGTTACAGAATGATTATTTTAGATCTATCACGGCGGTGTTTTTCCTATTGTGAGAGGAATTATACAACACAGTACACAATGTTGAAATGAAATAATTAAAATATATATATTTCAAATAACAACAATATAACAGGGGTGCTTTTGGGTCATAATAATTATGGATAAAATATGAGAATTAATGCAAAGACTACACCACTGTAATAAGATGGATTTAGAACATTGAGTCACAGTAAGTTGCGTTCCCAGGACTCCAGTCTCACAGTTTTCACTTTAATCAGAGTCCAATTATTTATTTCATCTCATCAGCTGGATGAGCAGGCTGTGGGAGTACATTAGAAAACAAGATCATCTTTCCTTGGATTTATCCATATCATTTCATATACCTGTACCAACAACTCTCATCTGCATATTTGCACCTGTATTACAGGGTGGAGATTTCATAAGGTACATAATCACTCTTATCTGGGCGTTTTTTTGAACTAAGACAAAATAATAAGAAAGAAAAAAGGTCACTGAAATAATTATGTGTTTGACCTAAGTGTATAACCTGGGCGTATAACTATGAAACGCTCAAATAGCTTCGGGTTTCTTCACTGACCAACAAGATTGATGTTCAGAATAATTTGCATTTGCGTCTCTTCAAACAATGCTTGCAATGCTAACTCTGGTTCTGGCCCAGAAGTGACAAATGTCTATTGCGTTTAAAAAAAAAACAAAGTAAGAACGAAAATGTATGTATATTTCCTGCGTAAAGTTTGCAGAGTTAAGAGAAATGTTTTGCTTATATTCTCTGGAACACGTGAAAGAGCAGGGTTACTTCAAAGAAAGGAAGATATTTTGCACTCTGTCGGGTTGTTCGCTTATGATGTTTGAGCAGAAATGAGGGAATGGCAAAATAAAGCTAGCAGTAAAAAGTATCTGAGGAATGTTTTTGAGGGCGAAAAAATCTGTGAGGCATGGATTTTGAATAGTTGAAGTGGTGGCTTAATTTTTCATGCCGAATTCCACTGAAGTGAGTAACTTTGGATCGACTTCCAGAGCTAAGGATTGCATAAAGTGGTAGCAGCTTGTATTTATGAATATGAAGCAGACCATATCTGCTTCACATTTGTGAGGGAGAGAACAGAATATTTTACACTGTGTGGTACTGTTTTATAATAGCAGTGAGGTGTATGACTTAAAGAATCGGGCTTACAACCAGAAGGTTACAGGTTTGTTTCCCAGATGGAGCACTGCCAACTGCATTCTTTCAGTAAAAGTATAACTATAGAAATGGATCATATACCCTTGATAAGGCCTAGCAAATAAATAGTTCTGGCATAAAATCAAGGCTGTAAGTTTTTCTCAAGCTTCAGTTACATTTGCTTATGCAATGCTGTGATCCAGAGTAAGTTACAAAGCTTTTTTTTCTTTTATACAGTTTTCTTTTATTCCATTTATACAGCCAAATACTGTGATAACCTTGCTTAATTACTTTGCCAAAGGGTACAAAAGCAGTTGGCTGACTTGGAACCAAACTGGCAACCTTTGGGTTATAAGTCCTGGTCTTTACCTCAGTGGCACACTGCTGGCCTTGCCCTCTCCACTTTCATTTTGATGGCAAAGGAGGACGTTGGCATGCCAGGTGCACATGTTGAAGCCAGCAGGATTTCACCTTCAGCATGCGGTGGGGTTGGGAGGGGTCGGATGGAAGGATCCTGCATTAGCATCACATATCACCTATGTCATACATGTCACGGTGGATCAATAATATCAGAGCAAGAATGATAAAGTATACTCTACTAGGCATTTAGCAATATCTGTTTTACCCACAACCTACTTGTATATACACTCATATTTAGATATTTTATGATTATCTCAAAATCTCACCATGACTTGAATGATTTCAGTCATTTATTGACATTTACTTGATTTTCACTTAATATTTTTATGGATAATTAAATAAGGAATTGTTAATTGTATTTCCTTTTTAAAACAGTATAACTGTAATGCCATTCAGGATTACTTTGGCTTTGGAAGGGGATCATATTCACTGACCTACTGTGTGGCAGGATTTCAGCACATTCTGGCTCTTTTCATACTCATACTTATCATTCATCTAAGATAATATACAACCGGAGCTGTAACATATCTGTAATTATGGCCCACTACACCTAACATAAGCGATTTATCTCTTGTTTATGTTATGATCAAGACAAGTACAAGCAGTGTAAGGATGAAAACTTGGCTGTGTATGTCAGTTATTAATATTCCATCACTTACAAAAAATAAATACCCTGTCTTTGAATGGGGCCATTGCATCTTTTGTCAGCATAGACTCCATGGTTATGAAAAGACAATCACATTTTTCATGATTTCGTGTCTGTCATTAAAGCCAAGAGTTCTCCATCAACAAGAATTTGGCTGTAGAATTTTTTTTCTTTTTGCAATTTTTCTCCTTTGAAGCACAAACCTCATTTTAAAGAAAAGGGCCAGCAAGCTCAAACAGGAAGTGTCTTGCTGTGTCCTGGTACAACACTGTTGGACACAGCCAGCAAGCCAATCAGCCGCTTGCCTGCAGAGATGTTTTTGTTTGTTGCATTTTCACACATATTTCTTCAATAAAGCCTTTGTTTTTGTTGAGACAAGAGTAAACACTACACCATTATCCCTGGTTTAAGTGTGACAAGGCCTAGAGGACTGCAATAAAGCATTAAAAGAGGACAGCCGACCAAAAATGGATTTTTTTTGTTTGTGTGTGTAGAGTGCAGCCACATGAATGGATGATTAAGGACCTTCTTTGAATATTGCAAGTATATTCCTTTTAGCAGGGATTTAGCTGAAATGATGGTATTAATGTTTTATTTTGGCTTTGCGAGAAGGGATATGAAAAAAGGGAAATAAAAGTTATTGGCACAGCATTTTTGCATACATATTGTTCCTCATTCACATCTCTGTTTATAAGATAGCAAAATTAGCAGTGCTATTTAGGCCTGTTGTTTCAAAAAAGCAACTAATTAATTTTTTTTTTTTTTAAGTAATAATACACATATTAGACATTACTGTCTATGTGACATCACATATTAGATGTTACTGCAGAATGAGTAATGGTAGTGAGTAACGCCTGTACCTTAATCCCTTTAGCCATTTACTCTTCTATCATTGCCTTTTGTGTAGGAGGAGCCTGCTCCTGTCATCACACAAGCTGTTAACTGCTCAGTTTGAATGCATGGACTTTGAAACTTAATACCATTTGGAACATGTGTACTGTATTAAATACGCTTGCAAATGATGCTTAACTTCCTAGATTCTTAGATTCTCAAATCGTTTTCATTTACAAACTTCCTTGTGGTGCTGTAGTTATTTCTACCAACAATTCCACCTCTGACAGATTAATTGATGTGAGGAAGTGTATGTGAAATGTGTGAGTGAAGGGGGCCAGCCTAACGGATAATGAGTTCAACCTGTTTCTAATTAGGGTTGCTGAAGCTCAGGTGTGTGGCCACTTAAGGGAAAGCACTTAGAATAATGTGCATTCTAACAATGTTCTTATAAGTATTTGCTGATTTAGTTTTATACATTGTAAAGTCATTAGCTGCAGAAAAAATTCTTCATTCTTTGTTTTTATGGGTTGTATATGGGCAGCACCATCATGTTTGCCTCTACCAGGGAAGTGTAGTCTCTGTGTCACTCAGAGGTGACCTACGGGTTTCTATCAGCAAGCAGCAAGGTACAATAATGCTCGAGGCAGACTGAATTAATCCTGATAATGTCTGGTACAAACACTGTTTAGAAACACTTGGTGGAAAGGAAACCATTGAGCTGCAAAGCTAATTAAGTTTGCAAGTGTGGAGGTACTATTGTGGACTATCGAAGAGAACCGAAAAGGACTGTTCTGGCTATTTCCCCTGACCTGAGGTGCCCAGGAGAGGGGCAGCTCTGATGCTGCTGTAGGGGAGTGCTGCTATACAGGTATGGCTGGAGAGCAGTCAGTGAGCCAGGAGGGAGCATTTCAAGAGCCCAGGAATGCTGGTTAAAGACATAGGAGAGACGAACTCTTAACCTCAGGAGCTAGGCCGGATCTAGATTTCCAAATCATTTGTGGGTAACATTCCTGGTGTCCAGTGGTTCTGCATTCAGCTGGAGAACTACAGAGAAGTCTGTTTTGATCGGCTGTGAGAACTCTTATGGATATTAAAAGGACACATCAGAAACCCCAGCTTTGTCCATCTCACCCTTTGACATAGCTTCCACTCTCTGTGCAAAACCACCTGGCAGCAGAGAAGGTGAGTACAAATCAGAATTGAAAATTGAGTGTTCAGCATAGCTGTTCTCTCATATGCCCTACATTTGACATTGCTTTCTCAAAGTATACCTATCTGCAAATTCTCTCAACCACTTAATATTTTTTTTGATGAATCCTAGGCCTACCTCTTTCATCAAATATCATTAGAAGCTGAAATGTAATTTAACTGCTAGTGTAATTCAACCTCCTATACAGCAACGGCAAACTGTGAGTTTTATGCGTATTGCCTTTTGAATAAAGGTTAATCGTATTTTAGAAAAACATTAGGCAGAAATCTGTTCCAGGTAGCGTAGCAGGGGCATACACAGATGAACCAGTGTTTAATTGATTATGCTCACTCATGAATTTGTCCTTTTTTCTCATTGTATTCATTGTTGGCCTATGGTTAAATGCTGCCACTAAATTTTCTAATATCATAACCAACGGCGTATTTGCGTAATGGGTTCATGCAAGTATTACTGCTTCTATTTCTCAGCTAATAATATGAGTTAGTGTTACGAATGAGCTTTCAGCTTGTTCTACTTGAATAAAAATGAATGCCTGGAGACATGGTAATAGCATATGAGAAACAATACCCAACTTAACAATTGCAGTAATAATAAAAAAGCTAACTACAGCAGAGACAAGACACTTATTTGTTTTAAGAATGTGAGTTTTTATAGTAGTCGTGTACACGTGATACACAATGAGTACTTTTTTCCAAAGATAGCCAGTTCTTACTGAGATTACATTAAAAGCCACTTCTGGATAGGTGTCTGGAAATATGGGCAGCCTGGTTATGTGGTTTATCAATGTTTCTAATTGCTGGAACTTTTGCGATGATTTTAGCCATGTTGGTACATACATTGGGAGGTCTGTTTGCTGTGGAGATCCTCCAGGCTCAGGGTTCACTTTAGACACTGTCTGCAATGCTACAAACACTCTGAAGCTCAGTGTTCAACTTTTTTTTTTCCAACTGTTCTTTCAAGTATTCTGTCAACTACTTGTTCAACTATTCAAATTCTTCTACAGATGCAGACTTGTATACGCATTTATGTATAGGGCAAATTGAGTAATACTGTATTTAAACAGAAATACTTGAATTTTATTCTTATTCATTACTTCATTCTTTGCAGTGCCTTTCTGAAAGCAGATATCACAATCCCTTTACTAGTGATTTTACTACATGCACAGTAAATCAAGTTAACTAATTGCAGTAACTGATGGCAGATCATCATACATTTAAAAGAAAAAAACTTTGAAGGCAGCATTTTTTTTCCCTTTTTGTTTTACTGATTTTTTTTTTTTTTTTTTGTATCATTTTCATGAAAACATCATTTGTTGCTGAACAGACAACCACAGTTCTCACAGTGCTTTGCAGGGAAAGAGGGATATAAAATAAAACCCAAAAAACTGGGCAAGTCACCACCATCACAGGAGGTCTTTCTTCACATCAGAAATATGGCAGGCAGCAGACCTTAATTGTTTTCATACTTCAGTTCATTGGGGTGAAAAGAGCCCTCTGATCTGTATGTGGGATCAATGATCAAACCCATGCATGGGATTAATATTGTAAATATATGTGGAATATGTTTACCCTTGAAGTGCTTCCCATCTTCTTTAGTAGCCCTGCTTTTAGGACTGCCAAGAAAAGTGACAGATTTTCCCATCAATAACATGTTTGCTTTTTAACAAGAGCCCTGCATTTTCACTGAGCAGGTTTATAGACTGTAATTCAGTCCTCCAGCAGCAAGATGCCAATAAAGCCTTCCCATAAAGCCACCTGTTGAGCAATAATAAACATCCTGCCAAGGCAGTACCTGAATCATCTCAATTAGTCATGAAATAATCACTAATTGTGTGGAAGTGCACATTGATTAATTGAAGGGGGTTCCTGGCTATTAATGCATTTATGTCTTGTTCAGGAGAATTCATAACTCTGTCGATAATACATTAGTTGTAGCATAGTAAAAGTATATAATTTGTGAACTGGTGATTTTTAGCTACTTCTCCAGCTTTGATTAGGCACGAAAGTAGCTCATTCTCAAAATGACTAAGTAACAATGACAAAATGGATAAAAAAATCATCCCAATTATCCTGAGAAACAACTGTCAATTACAGTTAAAGAATCTCAGTGTTCAATATTTTGAAACCTGCCCATATGAAGAAACATTCCTCTCAGCACCCACTGAATTGGAAACAGTTGTGGCTATTATGTCCTTTGTACTGAAATCAGAATGTAGGGTTTGGCTGAATTTTAATTAATATCATATGGCATCTGCTGTGAACCTGTTGTGCCAGTGATTTGTGCTTTATTTTCTTCATGTGAACATCAGCTGCTATATGTAATAGTGTATATGTATATATACTTTCCTCTTGAGTTGCTGTAGGAATTACACCATCAGTCACTAAATGTGTGTTCAATGTAGTCATGGAAATGATTACACCATCAAATGGTTCCATTACATCTCTCGCCAAAGTTTGGTGGAAGTTGTTCTGATGCAGTTCCATACTGTTGGTATCAATGTCAACCTTTCCATCTGTGCTTTTTTTCTCTTTAAAATGTTCATCTTTCTCAACATTCATTGCCTGTGTAAAGTCACAGTACTAATGTCACCCTGTCTTCAATTTGAGCAGCTACAGCAGACGCAGCAGACTTCAACCAAACTGCTCAACAGGCTTTGTCTGTGTTGATTTCCTGTATTTCTCAGCCTTGCCCTGATCAGGTGTGAGGTGTGAATGCAGAAGAGTGAAGTGAATCAGCTGTTCCTGTATGAATGAGCACACCCCTCTGATCTCTACTGGCTGACCTGACAGGCCCACATAGTGGCCCATTGGCTCCATTAGGGGGACAGAATTTTCATTTAATACTTTGTTGGATGGGCTGTTGCTGCATAATAATGTAAGCTGGCAGCTGAAGTGGTCAAACACTGCACAACATTACTGATTCTCAACTGGAAGTTAAGACGGTTAATCCTTCTAGAGGGAAAAAAAGTATATATTAAAAATCAGGGATGCAATTTTATTATAGGATCAGGATATAGGACAACAACACAAGGAGTGTGTAAAGGATTGCAATGTCGAGTCTGCCCCTGTTGTCAGACCGTTGGGATGAGCTACGAGTTGAAACAGCGTCACCGTTAAGCCACAGTGTTGTTGTATCATTAGTGTAGCTGTTAAGCGAGTCTGAGGTTGAACTCTCCCGAGGAACTGATGTTCCCTTTATCAGTCGTGTATGGAGGAAGCAGGAGCAGCCAAACCCACTCCCCTGTCCTCCCCTGTGATCGATGGCATGCTTTTAAAATAAACCTTTTCATTAACGGCTTTTTTTTTTTTTGGCTTAAGCCGTTAGTAACTGTCAAACCTCAGGAGCACATCTATATCTGTGCATCTATATCTCTTGTCGATGTGGCAGCTTCACAGGTGGACATCTCCTCCTTTCAGGTTGTTAGTCCCATGCTACGAAACCCTGGGTTTTACAGGAACATTATAGATCTGCGCTTTCACTGTATATTAAGCGGAACCTTAAGATTCAGCAAGAAGATGAGTGGCCTAGGCGAGCAGCAGGGTTGGATCTAGATAATTGAAGTCCCTTTGGGAGTTGCAGTGTTAATGGAGCAAAATAGCAGAATACAACTCTATTGACTTCGGCTAACCTCAATACCTGCTGTTTTGTCTAAATGTGTCCCCTTTTTTTCTGAACACACTGATTCGATATTAAGTACAGAGTCTGTTTCCTGACAAAATGCTGCTGTTCCTTTCACAGCTCAGTGTGTTGAGCAAAAGGGACAAAGCAAACGTGTCCGTACACTAATGAGATTTGGAGCACTTCACTGGCCGCACTGTGTAGACGAGGTCTGGGTGCCTGTTTACTCCTTTCTGTTTTGCATTATGCCAGATGTGAATGGCAGCGCAAATGAACTCGGAGAGTATAATGTGTTTTCTATTTCCACATGAACTGCCATAATGTTGGGGACACATGGTGCTTAGTCTTAAGTTCAAACACAACTGAACACCGCTAATTCTGGTGTCAAATGCAGACGAATTTCTCTGTACATGCCTTAATATGCTGATGATTCTCGTGACACCTGAGAGTATTCTAACAAACTCAAGCTAACTCATTCAGCTATGCACATTTCCCCAAATATTTTCGTATACATTTAACCAGTGTTTCAGTCACTTGCTTTAGTTCACTGAGTCATTTTATCTGTAATAATACAAGTAGTTGGCATACTTATGCAACATAGACCGTGGCGCCCTGGCTATGACCCTGCATGCTAACTTTGATGCTGCTTCTACCTTTTGCCAATCTTGCTCCCCTTATGGCAGAACTACAGGAGCAATCCAATAACAGTTCATCATTTCCAACGGAAAGTCCTAAACAAAACCGTTTTCTTAAACTACAAATTGTTGCATATTTACCACAGCAACCCCAGTTCAAACAATTACAATTTGTCGTGTTAATGAACAGAGGACTCGCTCCATTACAGTTATCCTTTCATAGCTGAAACTTTCACTGGACAGGCTTTGCTCTGAGGTACAACAGCAATGCATTACTTGGCATTAAAACCCAGGGCTGCTTGGTTTCAAGCAGTTGTTTATGACCAACACTGTACTCCCACCTCTTGTACTTCTTGGCTTTACAGCTATTTGACACAAATTCTGTTCTATTGTAGGGAAAATGACCCAGCAGCTGGCTATTGAATCTAAGAAATGGACCCGTTTGAAAAGTTTTGAGGCTGGCCTCTCCTGTACCCCGCAGGAGATTTGAAAATGCTTCTTTAAGAAAGTGTTCCTGTCCACGCAGCAGTAACGCTGAAGGAGCAACCCTTTATATGGAGGCTGCATTTGATTAAGGTAAACCTCAAACCAGCGCTGTCAAATCCATACAGGTTTCCTTAATGTCAGCCAAGCCACCGAGCAATATTCAAACAGACCACAGCTCAAATTGTATGTCAGAGGAGAACACTTTAAAAACAAAAAAGCAAACAGTCGGTCACTTTTGGAAATGAATATTTTATTTTTTGCCCTGTTTGGTAAGCTTCCCCCATATTTGGTTAGAAAGACCTCATACGAGACATTACTTCTGTGGACCAAAAAGTCTTGCTTGCATATTGAACTCTAAACAAGTGCCTGAATTGGATGGCACTGGCTATGCATTAACCAACAAAATGCTGATGGTAACCTTACAGGTGTGTGTTAAAGCGGTGTCAATAAGTTCTTAGTTTTGGATGAAATTTACAATGACCTCTGACCTCTCGAACCATGAAGACTGCTGTGAGAACCAAAAGGTACATGTATAAAGTGGCCTCTCAAATGCCGGCATCCTCTTATATTTGCATAATCATAAACTCCCCTCCCTATCCAACCTGACAAAGACCGTCCCTGTCACAGTAATTGCCTGACAGATTTACAATCCATTTCCATCAGAATGTGGAAAGCCTTGTCCCTCAAATGAGGTCTGCCATCGGCTACTCCAGCAGGGAATTGCTTTTAAAATTTCAGCCCTTGCGTTACATGTCTACTGTCTATCCTCCTTTAGGGGTGCTTACATTTACTGTGTGCTCCTGACAGTTAAGGTGACTGGACATAAACAGCAGCTTGAAGTCAAACACGCAGTTGGTTGATTAAATCAATTTCACAGAAGTGAGTAACTTTTTACCTTTAACAGAAGTTTGGACATTATGACTTCACTCTTCTTAATTTTATTTTTCACGTTTCACAGTTCCAAATGAGCCTAGTGGGGTGATATACAGTATGTAGACAATGTTGAATATTCTAATATTTATATTGCAGTCATCATTGATAGAACGGATTTTTTCTCCTTTTTATCTGAGAAAGAGTATAAGGCATACATTTGTAATGCATAACTTGCTACACAGTGAAAGAACTGGTTCTGAAGTTATTCTTAATGGAACGACAGCGGCTAGTCTCCCTTTTCTGTCATACACGTTCAGTCTGAACAGCATCAGCTTTAAAGCCCCAGGACTATACAATTCAAAAAGCATTACATTTTATTCACTTGTAAGAAAGATGAGGCGGACACTTTACCTTTGATATACTACTACTGAGACTTGAATATAGTTGGTGTTATCCTCTTCACGCGCACACATGTACACACACACACACACACAGGCGCCAGGCTGAGGCCCTGTTCATATTTCAAATTTAGTCATGGAGAATGTGCAAAGCCAATAAAACGTGAGACAATTACATCCAATCCCACAACGTATCTGTTACTCAAAAGGGTAATCCTACTACAACGTTGCTGCAATTGTCACATCGCAGTTGGCCAACCGTACTACCTAGATCTAAGGTTACCTCCAACCCTTCAATGCTCTCGGGTGAAGCCACAAACGTGAGACGAGCAACATTCCGCATGCTGGACTTCGTTCCCCGCTAATGTAAACATTAAGAAGGAGCGTATACTCACGGTTTACTAGCCCATAAAATAGTAATAATAATAAGGGAAAGGCTCAGCTCCTGTATTTTATATCAAGGGTATTCCGCCCAGTCCTCCAAAAATAAAATCTGGAATATTTTTGGGTTGAATTGGCTGTTCTACTACAGTTAACAGCTAAGGTAAATAAAGGGGGCTCATGTAAATAAACAGAGTTTCCGTAGAGACGACGGGAAAGTTTTTGGCCCGCTAGGTCTCAGGGACTCTACGCTGCGGGCGTGGCTGACTCCCAGCAGACTTTGCGAGTCCCCTCTCATGAGGGAAGCTGTGGTTTTGGAAAAGCAGCCGGCGTTTAATTTTTGCCCCCGCAGTCCTATTGCGCTTGGCCGTTCCTTGCAAGAATTTAGAAGCATAATTTTTTTGCCACTCGTGATTAGCATCCCTTTTACCGCAAGATTTGATTATTTTGGATGGGGAGGCTGTTTGCTCTCTCTCTCCGCGCTCCTGTGATCAGGTGGGGCTGAGTCACTGGGCCTGGAAGGCCTTGGGATGAGTGCGTTTAATGCTTTTCCCTCTGCTGATGACGCACTGCTTTTAAAGGCCTGGCCTCAGTCTCACCCTTGCTGAAGCTGCTTGTTAACTTTGAATAAGTTAAGCCATTGTTTGTCATGTTTTATCACAACTTAAACAGAATTGAGTTTGGCAGCTGTGGATATTAACAACAGCAAAATGTACATAAACAACAAATAAGACAAACCAAGCACTGGACCTTTTATTAACTTGTAAAGTCAATGTTTTTTTTTTATTTTAAAATAGTGCACAGATATACATAGATACAGTATAATGGGTCATACCGTATAATAACTCCTGACTAAATTTACATTCCTTAGTCATATGCTTCTGTTTGCTCACAATGTGTGCCTTAAAGGCACCAGGGTCATTCTGTTACGAGTAGCCCCAGGGAAGTTTGGTTAGCTGGACATATCAAGCATTTTTATAACAGGCTTTTAATTACTATTCACCCGGTCTGCAGGTATCATCTGTATATATGGACACAACTAAGTTCAACTACTGATCATTTTCCAGAGCACAGCCCCTGTTTTCCTTTGTTGCCCTGAGTAGCCAGTACAAGAATCCAACAGTAAAGAGGTCACTGAGCCAATCTGAAAAGACCGTGGATTACAGCTATGCTGTTTTGAGTGATCTTTTCAAGGAACAAAAGGTCAAATTCTGTTGAATGCCCCCAAGTTATGGAAATAGTTTCTATTTCCATACATCTTGTATCTCAGCATTGCGTTGTACCTGTTATTTTGGCATAAATTCACGCCAGTTGGAGGGGAGGGAGGGGTGGGCTTTGTCCAGACAGAAAGAACACTAGGGTCCAAATAAGCGAAAGCTTGCCATTAAACACATAAAGCAAGCCAGCCACACATTTTTAGAAAATGGGTTAATGCACACAGTACATGTATATTTATACATATACCATGACATCTGCATCCACATAGCCTGTTATCTCCCTCCTCAGATGGACCTATAATGCCAAGGGATAAATGCTTTTATAAATCTGGGTGATATTTTTGCACTATGTGTTTAGGATGCTTAGTATAATCTGATTACGGATTGACTGAAAATGACCAGTTTGTGAAGGGGAGGGGGAGGAAAGGGGGTTGGGGAGGGGGATTCAGACACATAAGTAGATTTGTTTCATAAGATGTGGTACAGGTATATGCCTATCCCACCAGGGTGGCATTAATGACTGTTATGCAGCTGTGAGAAAACTATGGTTATGCAAGCACCTCAACGCGGCCTACAGAATTAACCTGGGCTTACATTTGCCAAATACTGGGAGTGCTGGGAAAATATAGCCCCTTCCCACGATGTTGTGACTGTTAGTGGATGCCTTTTATCTTTATTCCCCACAGCTCAGAGGATAGTCTATTGCGATTTTGAAGAGCCAAAAGGTTCAAATCGGACTAAGTCATCATAATGCGACCGGACGCCCAAATCCCCAAAACTGCTTTTTGGAACAGATGCTGTTTTTGTCAAGTGGATGATGACGATCAACAAAGGGTCTGATTTCCTCTTAGACTGTGTTCAAGCTGGGGACCACAGAGGTGTTTATGTATCTTCACTGAGATGATACGAGATACATCATTGCGTGCCAGCGAGATGAGGTTAACCGAGGCCACGCTGATTCAGGAATGAGGGCTGAGACCCCTGATTTGGCACCTCCTTCTATTCTCGACTGTGCTGCCTATTGGCATGTATTTAAAAATGAAATCTGCATACTCTTATCAGCACAGGTACTGTACATTGGGGAATATGTGCCAGTCTCAAGAAAGAAAAACCTCCCGAGAGCTTGTATGGTCTTGACTGAAAGCACAGCAGGTACACAAGACTCAAGGCAACAGTGTGTGGAAATGGTTCTCTCCTTATTGAGCCATTAAGCAAAAAAAGAGGGAAAAGACATTTTACCCAAACCAAGTGCCGAATGTGGCCATCGTTTCCCTCTGACATGGCAGCCGGAGTTTAACAAAGAATAAAAAAAAATAGATTCTCGTTGGCAGAGAATACCTTGAGTAGTTTCAAATTATACAGTACTTGTGGAAGAGAGACACAAAATTATAGGACAGGCACTGCTGCGGACAACATATAATTTAAACTGTATGTAAAAATGTATAACACACAGGAATGCGAGTTATTCTCTAAACTTCAAATAATCCGCATGTGACAAACTACAATTACACATTTCCAATGGAAATGTTTGCATTACTTTTAAACTAATATTTTCCATTCACCTCTCATGTTTTACAAAACAAATGCATTTTTATCACCCTCTTTCTTCTAAATCTGTATTTATTTTTGTATTAATGAGTCTCTAAGGTTATGTAATGCCATATAATTAAGTAGCAATGTTATGCAAGACATTACTATCTCTAAAGAAAAATCTGCCCTTTATTTGCAACAGAATGATTCCTGTGCTTTCAGCCCGGGAGCAGCAATAGGATTATTTTCTGTAAAAACCAAAACACAATCCATTACTTCTCCAAAGAGTGCTGACAAAAACAAACCAGTTTGTAATGTAAGCATTTCTTGAGATATTTTAAAAATTCAAACAGCCAATGCAACCTAAAAGATCCATCACTGCTTCACTGATGTTGATTGATGAATAGTGGCATGCATCCAAGATCATGAAAAACGGTTCAAAAATGGTTTATAATAAATTTACTTTTTGTATATGCATCGAAAGTAATGCTCTCAAGGAATATTGTGCTGCATCTATAGCAAGTCAGTCAGTAAGCGTGATTGGACTGATGCCCCTTAAGGTGAATGTGTCCATAGCTGTCACTCTAAAAGGATGATCTTAAAGAAAGCTCTTTTTATCATTTACCAAAACCTGGACAGCTTGTTTCATTTTGGGATTACATGGGTGTACGTCTGTAACTATGAGGCTACCCGCTGTCTTGAAGGATTACTTCCGGTGTCCCAAATAGGAGGCCAGTTCATGTTAAGGGTGGACAGGGGGAGTCCCGTGCCTCATCCGTCTTTAAGAACAGTTTGGGCTGCAGACAAAAACATTTTTTTTTTTTGGTTGTTGTTGCTGTTTCAGGGTGGGGTGATTTATGAAGTAAATGCAATGAACAGGCATTGTCAATCATCTGCTTTCGGAACAGATAATTATATTTACAACCATAAATACTAAAACATGTACGAGTAATGAATCTTCCACATATTTGTAATGCACCCCCACTCAGGAAGAAGCAAACTGGATATACACATAGGTATAAATGTTATGTCACCGTCAAACCTACAGGGATATGCAAATTCTTCAGGAAATCAATATATAATGTGTGTTTTTCTGCGGTCCCTAATACTTCTGCTATACACTATAAAACCACATGAGCAGACAAACATGGTTTTTCATAACAAAAAAACGAGCCATCTTAAGCCGTGCATACAAAACATTCAGCTTAATTTCTGTTTTTACATTTGGAACATGCTTAAATAATTTTGGGCCCTGGAACAGAAAATATGGCAGTTCAGGTTTTCCATGATCAAAAGTACTTAACCTCCAGGCTCCTGACGGATTGCCTCCCAATGTAATCCTTTGATTCCGCAAGACAGCAGTGATTTAAAGATACAGTCCAAGGGGAGGTGGTAGATAAAAAAAAATCAGCAGGAAGTAGTGTTGTAGAGTGACACAGGTAGAGGGGTTTGCATTCACATGAACCTCATAGAAAACAGATTGGTACAAATGTGAAAAGAGGGGTTATGTTTTCTGCATTCTCCAAAACATTTTCATTCCACAAGGCACTCTTTGAGTGTGAGCTAAGCATGGGTCCGAAACTGGCCATCTCATCTGCTGGTGACAATCGGGAGCCAACAGTGGCTGAACAAACTGGCTTCATTCTGCTAGGAGTGGGTAAGTCAGCAAGGGTGTTCTCATCTCACCAGTCTTGGGGGGCCCCCTTGCGATTTATCAGGCTCCTGCAAGTTTCTGTGATGGCGTTAGTGGAGTAGGGCCTGTGTAAAAACAAGCAAGCACTTTACCGTGGTGCACTGTGCTACATGTGTGGAAATTCTCTGTTGTTTTCATGTGATTTTATCAGAGGATTGCAATCACCTCATCTCAGCACTCCTGGGCAGGTAGCTATTCCACCAAAAAGTATTGGTCCGAATAAACTGGGTATAGAAACCTGCAGACATCTTTATTTGTCCGGCTTTGAATTCAACATGACCTGTCTCTTCAGTGGCTGACCTGGCTACTGCCTTTTGGAGCAGATCCTTTTCACATGGGGAAGGTGCAAAGAAACCTTTTCTCACCCATGCAATGCTGATGCATCAGACGCACAATGTTGCTGTCATCCAATGCATTTGTGTGAGCTTGTATGGCTAGACATCAATGGGAGGCTGGAGAGGCCCCAAAGTGACCATGAGTCTGTTGATGAATGTATCCCCTTGTTCATTTTGCTGTATGGGGCCCCAGTGTGGCAGTGAATGTCTCCCAGCACTCCTGTAAATTTCACCACTCACTTATCCTTGCCTCCTTCCTGGGTCGCTGATTTATTTATGATTTATCTCTCATATGAAAGGGTCAACTCTGCCCTCTGATTTTTTTTCTTTTTTTTCCTGTGGCAGAGATCAAGACTGAGCCTTTAATGAACACAAAATGCCTGAAAGTGCAATTAAGCTGGTGACCCAGATTTGCGTGTGGACCACAGCATTACTGCGGTCACCCCCGCGGGCATCCCCCCGCTTGCACCCGCACTCAGGCGATAACGAGGGAATGACCTCATCACAGGCATGACCTGTGAAGTGCTCGTCGACTGTGAGCACGGGTTAGTGACTCCCGGTCACTCGGGGTCCTCTCTGGTCACTCTCTGATGTCCGGTAGTACGTGCAGACAGACATGCGTGATGAAAAAGGACCAAGCGAGAAGTGACAGCGAGAGGAGGACCAAGCAAGAAGTGGAAGGGATACGTATTTTATGGCAGAATTTCAAATAAATGTTTGGATAAATTAAACTAACTGAAGTGATTGGCAGCAAGCCATCTTGTTGCAGATCAAGATGGATTGAGCTGTGTGTGTGTGTGTGTGTGTGTGTGTGTGTGTGTGTGTGTGTGTGTGTTTATGGCACGTTATATTTTTACACGCTGATAAGTTACAGAATTACAGAACTAGTAAAAAGTGTTTACTAGTCATTAATTAATTGGTGTTCTTTAGGAAAGTGAGGGTTATTTCTAGATTTGATATTGAACATTTTCTTTCATATAAGGAATGGGATGCTTCTCATATCAGTTGTTTTCTTGTCTTTAAAAACAAACAAGCAAAAAGTTGTCTTCAATACTGTTAACACCAAGAATCCTAAACATCATGTTTTCATATCCCTCTACAACCACGCAGAGACTAAACATTCTGAGGCACTCGATATTTATTTTTTTCTGGGGAAAAAAAGAAGGCGTAGTAGGAATTGTTGGAAATAAAAGAGAAAAATGTATTTTAAATGACCCCTGTATGGTAGAGTATGGTTTCCAACATTCCTCAGAAATGCATACCTCAGGAGATGAGAGTCCATTTATATGCGAGTTTATGGAGAGCAGAAGTAATCCAACCGCCACCCACCATTTCTCCTGCATTGGGGATTACAAGCCCATTGACACTGCCAAGACCCTTTTAGGACGGCAGGAGGATGGGGGAGACACAGAAACAAAAAAAGGCAGAAATGTTATATCAATACAGTCTGTATTCGTTTGTTGTGAATAACTTTCCTCTTTCCCAAAATATTTGCTTTTAATTATTAGTTTTCGCCTTCCATGCTATTTTGTTTTATTTTGAAAGCGAGAGAGGGCTGGTTCGATATGCTGAGCTTAAACTGCTAAACTGCCTAAACTGCTTTGGCAACTCATGCTAACTTTGGTCATGCTAATAAAGCTTAGTTCCAATGCTGAATCCTTGAGAAATGCAGGGAGGGAGTGAGAGAGTGTGAGAGTGAGAGAGAAATGACCTTAAGTGGACAGCTGTTCTCTCCCAGGTATGCTTTATGAGTAAACCTGCAGCCATTTTCTCACCGCTCATTATTTGACCCCAGGAGGATTGTGGTAATGTTCCAAGCCGTCATGTAAGAGCACTCACAGGAACAGGAGTTTCACATGTGGAACAGGCATTAAGCGTCACGGTTCACCAGTGCGCAGAAACCATGCTTTTCTGTCAAACTTCTGTCATGCTAATCATTGGCAAATAGTGCTAGATGAAGGGTTTTTTTCAGTTTATTCCATTATTAAAAGGTGTTTAGTTATTACAACTAATAAAAATATCGCTGGTTTGACAGCCCTGTGAAATGGAGCTCAGTTATGCAATTTCATGCATTTGTGCTTTTTAACATGTTGCAGATGCAGCCATTTCAAATAATGTTTCAAATGAAACATTTAAATCTGCCTGTTCAGTTCCTTGATTTCCATATATTTGTGTATTCATCAGGATTCCCTGTCCAACAGTGTGTCCCCACTATGAAGATAATGAATGAAATATGATTGAGTGCAGTTCAAAATAAAACAAGACCTCAAGGTATTGCAAAGAAATGTCCCCCCCCAAAAGAAGAATTTAATATTGGTGGTGTTTATCATGGCAGAAAACACAAGGTGCATGGTTTCACTCGACTCTTCAAAAGTGTTTCACTGTTTCCATAAAAAATTAAATGGCTGTTTGAATTTCCATTTAATTGTGGGGTATGGCAGTTTCTCTTGTAGGTTTCATCATTTTTTTCCAGCAAATGAAATAAAACCAGTGGGTCTTATGGGTGACTGCCATACCTGCAATGTCAGGAGTTTCAGGTTTTGAAACTATTAAAGCCATTTTAGTAATTAGGGCACTGATTCTCAATCCTGCTCCTGGGGGCCCCCTGCTCCGCACTTTTTCCATCTTTCCGTGCTCTACCTACCTGACTGAACTCATCAGTGGCTGAGCACACCTGAATTAATCAAGAGCATGCACACTAATTTCAATCAGGTGTGTTTGGACCAAGCACAGATAGAAGATATGCAGGACAGTGGGCCTCCAGGAGTAGGATAGAGAAACACTGAATTAGAGGATGTCATTGTGAGGGCAGCAGTGATGTAGTGCAGTAAATGTGGTAAAGTGAAAGGAAAATAGATATGTTCCTCCATTTTCCCCTATAAAACTGTGGGGACCGCAGCTGCAACTGAAAGACTGACCCATTTTACATGTGAAAGGCTCAGTTTTGATCTGTCTGACATTTTTGTTTTGTTTTGTGTTGTCATTGGCCAAATGTAAACCCCCACACATTCACCTAGAGTGCAGCGATATGTGAGGCTGTGACCTGGTTAGCCGCTCCCACAGCAGGGGACCCCAGGAGAGAACAGCTTCAGATGGCTTTCCAGGGCAGTGTCGTAGGAAAGTAAGGCTGCCCTTGGCCTGTGCCTGACTTGTTCCTCCAAGGGTAACGGGGAGAGGTGAACCCAAATATGTCCTCCTCGCTAATCCCCAGAGAGCAGCCAAGGACGCTGCAGGGCATGGTTCTAGTGTCAAAGGCGGGGCTCAAAGGCTCAAATGTTACCTCCCTCTGCCGTCCCTCTTGTCATTCAGACCAACTCGCCTTCTCCTGTTCTCTCCTGTAATCAAAGCTCATTCATTCCTGTTCACTTTGTTTTTCCAGTCAGGATGGCTGAAGAAACCTCACAATTTATTATAATGATCCCAGAGGCTGTATCAGATCTCCATCTTCTGTTCCATGCCTAATCCTCCACAGCAAGTTTTACATTCTTTTTGATTTAGTTTTATACACTTTCATGGAAATCTGTGTGGGTAATGGTTTAGATCACTTGATTTTGTTTCTCAGAATACCAGTTATTAATATGTTGACAAAGAATACAGATTGTGCTTTGATCCTCTAGGAAGATTACATAGATTAGACATAAAGCTAGTAGACAAAGTGCAGTAAGAACTAAGCCTCTGTTCATTGTTATGCAAACTTTCTCGAAGACACAGTATAATCCCCCACCCTCTGCCCTGTCCAAATAGAAGATGCTCCCATCACACACATTATTAATTCTGCTACTTAAAAAGAAAATTCATTCCATTCAGTTCTCATGCTAAATGGATTGACCAACCATTATCAATTACAACACATCAGACTCAACACACAGACACATTTATCAAATTCATTTGATCATTGTTGTCAACAAGAATGTCAGCGCCGTTATCAATATGTTTGCGACCAATTGTTACATTTTTTGTGCACCCACTATTAGATTATCTTACCTTTTACCTACTTAAATATATCTAATTCATATTTTAAAATGCCCAGTGAAGTTCAACAGGGAAGTTAGATTCAAAACAGACAAATGTTTCAAGCTTTTGTCTTTTGAGGGGTAAAACAGAATTGATTCACAGTCCAGGAAAAAACGCAGTTTTTTTTTTAGAATCTAATTTAGAATCTAAGTTACATCATGCAATTAAAAATGCAGTGTCTACATGCTCCATTACATTTCATGACAACTGTAAGGTGACATCATTGCGTTGCATTGCATCAATGCATTGCATTGCATTTCAGACCAGATACACTCCATTTTGCATACTGGCTTCACATAACATAGAGCAATTTGAGACGGGCTGCACACAATGCTTATTACTTTGCAAATGCCCAGAAAAAAAAATCTTAACGTCATGCCTTGCTTGGAATTATTAGGGCATGCATCGAGGGATAAACCGTGATTCAAGCAGGAAAATCCCCCGTTTCCCTTTTTAATACCTACCTCAGTGTGAGTAATCAAATCCAGATGTTTGCAAAGTACAGTGTACATATTCACTCACTCAAACTTTTTTTTTTTCTCCTCCAAAGATGACTTCAGGTCAGTGGCATGAGGTTCACGAGTAACAGTAAAATGCGCATCGGATACTTTGAGTGCTTTTTTCCGGGATCATTTGTCAACATAAGACTTTTTAAATTGAAAATAAATATTTGTATACTTATAAAGAGGAATCCATCTTAGGTTCCTGGATTTCCTCCCTTTGGAGAGACCTGAGGAATTCAGGAATTCCCACAGAAGACTGTTTTTATTTCAGTAATGGCAGATCCATTGCCACAGTTGTACTGAGTGAGGATCCTCAGTTTAATAAAGAATAGCCAACCTATCACATGACAGTGACCCCCTCCTTAATAAATCACATGCTGTGATTGGCCATTGAAATCACACACCTATGTATGCATGTTCAAGGTTACTTGGTATCATTCATCATTAAAAGAAAACATTTATTTTAAAGCTTCTGTGAAAAAGAAAACACTTCTAGATTAAACCCCCAAAGAAAGTGTTTCATCACACATGTCAAGGACTACAAAGAACTGGGCTTGTGACTGGAAGGCAAGGAGAACAGAATCTCTCTCAGAAGTCTGCAACAGCACCACTTATGCTGGAATAGGGAATCTGCCTAAATCGGCAGGGCCGCAGCATCTCTTTCAAACTGCTTACACTCTGCTAAACAGCAAAAAAAAAAAAAAAAAAAGGTAACCTACAAATTATTTTTAAACTATGTCCCATTCCATGGCACCTTTCTCTCTTTCTGCTAAGCATCTCTCAGTTTCAAAGAATAAGGGTGTTTGTGGAGGAAATGTTCAAGTTTTGATTAATGTGAATTACCTTACTATACATTTGAGACAAGTGCATTAAGAATGATACACCATGCATCAGTAAATATTGTTGCGGTATGTGGTACTACAGTTGCCTGGAAGTAAATCGTTATTCATTGATTCTGTAGGATTCTGTGCCTCACCCTGCCTAGCAAGTAATGTTACTAAAACACTGCAGTATCACCAATATGAGAATGTTCTGTATTGATTGCACCAATAGCTAAAACCTGAATTGCTTTAACATGGCGCAGAAAGACCAGGCACAGAAAGACCATGGGAAAGAGATGCCATAACCGTGTCACGTGTACTGGCAAATTGTCTGAGAATGTCCTGTACCAAGGCCTTGGTGAAACATGGTATTTTCTCATAAGTTCTGACAATGAACCTGAAGGACTTAGTCATAAATAAATGTCAATCACACTTCCATGCGGTTGACATACCATGTGGTCTCTGTTCATCCTTTTTTTTTTTCCCATGTTGTGTCTGTGATGCACAGAGGCAGGGAAGGGGAAACAGGATCCCATCAATCAACGAGATATGTGTCTTAAGAATATCAAAGAGAATATTGATGTTTGATAAGTTGTGTCTGATGCAATCATAGGATGTAAACATTTGGACTGTGAAGTTCAGAGTTGGTATTAAGTCTGCCTAATCGTCATGTAGGGGAAAGCTGAGGTTGGTTAAACATGGCTGAAAGGTACATGAGCACAGTTTAAGGTGAAACCAGGCAAATACTTTATGCACTTTAATACTTCAGAGAGCATTGGAAAGTCTCTCAGAAAGAATGTTTCTTTTAGCTGCACACATTTATGTAATTAAGTTTATTCATCATAATTATAGTAGCAGAGATAGTCCATACATGTTGATAAACAATAACCACAAAGACAACACAATAAGGTACATCAATATTAGCAAAAATATCGACACTCATCAGTATGCATGGTGATTCAAAACAACAGGTAAAAAAGTAGTTTTAATATTTTACAATTCTCGTAGGGGAGTTCAAAGCAGATCTCCCAATCTTCAGTCGTCTTTGAATATCTTTAAAAAGAGAGGGGGAGAGAGTGCTGTAAGCCTATGTGATGCCAGTAACAAGTTGATTAGTTTCTTTGGGCCCAGTGCTCCACTTCTAAGAGGCCCGGCCCTTTCTTCTGCCACCCCTGCCCATTGAACCTTAGTGGGCCACAGGGGGAAAGAGTAAAGCACAGCGCCTTTCCGATGATGTAAGGAGCGAGACTTCAGAGCACCTCCCGTACGGCGTGGGAGAGCAAGGCCCGGGGACCGCCAGGGATTTGAGGGTAGAATGAAAAGCAGGCCCCTCCAGCTTTCCTTTCAGCGGCTGAACACCTTATTTCCTGCTCTCCTCACATGGTGCTGGGGCCGCGGTGAGAAAGCCCCTGGTCAGTGCCAGGAAACAACCCCCCCCCCATGGTTGAGTCAAAAGATTGTAACAACTTGAGAAAGCAGAGCAGTTTGGCTTGAATTTCCCCCCTGCCACAGAAAGGTTTAAAGGTCCCCTGTTTCCGGTACATGAATGGCCATCACAGGTTGAATTCCACTGCAGTGACGATGCTTGGCAGGCCTGAAACTGATACAGAAGAGAAAATAATTCTATGCAACACTTTGGCTTATGCGGGCACAAACATACATATGTGTACATACAAATTGTTTTCTGCCTTACAGAATCTTGTCTTTTCCAGAAATTCTGACTTTTGACAGTTCTCCTGTTTCCATGCTTGCTGCCTACCTGTACAGAGCCACCAGACAGGCCGAGAATGGGGAAAATATTAAGGAATTGTTGTGACCCTGCAAAGAGTTTCATTCACAAAGCCATGAATATTGCAGTTCTGTCCAGAGGGTTTGTAGGCCATTGCATATCGCCATCAATTATTAACCTAAGATGCATGACTGGAGCAAAAAGAAGCATAATTACCGCAGTTACAATTTTGTTATTCTGTTTTGTTTCTCCCCTGTTTGCCTGGTGGACAGAACAGCCTCTAGAAATACCTGGAATCTTGTTCAGGCAAATGCTTTGGGAAGCCAGGCATAATTGGGCTCTAATTTGCCCTGGGTGAAAGAAAATGAAGTACAGTCGGGGATTCAATTTGCTGGGCTTTCAGGCACTTCTTTTGCCAGCCTAATGTATGAAGATAAGCTTTCCTCCAAGGTAGCTTTCATAAGAACGATTCAGGGCACAAAGAGTTCACCGAGCACCTCTCACAATATTATCTACCCAACCGGCACGAGGATCAAACGCAATCTGAGTGCGTTACATTAATTGACTCTTGGAGCACTTTGTAGCTATACTTGCCGAGGAAGGTTGAACGCTTTCTGTGTAAAATTATTTAACTTGCCTGCCCTCCCCGCTACTTAAAAGCATCAGCGGTGCATCATTAAAGTAGTTACATGAATGGCACCATCTGCGCAAATTACATGAAAACTGAGTGGGTGAATATAAGCCGACAGGTTACACATGTATTAGAGAGTGACCCACATCTGTGCTCACCTTCATTATCTGCACTCCCCACACATGCAGCACCGCATAGATTACTTGTGATTAACTGTTAATGTGTTTATGCATAGCTGAAGACACCACACACTGCAGCCCACGGACCCCCCACTCCACCCCCCACCACCCCTCAGCCAGAATGCCACAGTCACCAGCATTACATTATGTCACTATGTGCAACCACAATATCGGTAGCACAGTATGAGAGTACCACTTTCATAGTGTAAAGCAAACATAACCACAAAGCCATGAGGGCAGCAGTGGGGTGTGTTAGTACGTACCGGGGCTTATAACCCAGACGCTGCTGCATACTTAACCCCTTTTGCCTCTGGAAGCATATATCTGTATACATGGATAATGCGTAAAAAATGTTCTTGTTATGTACTGTTAGGTTAAGAGCAGTCACTAAGCAAGAGTTATGCAGTGTAATCCAAGGGATGTGTAATTACAAAACATAAAAAAACCTTTAGGACATACAGCATGCATACATACATACATACATACATACATACATACATACATATTTTTTCTTTCAGCGCTTGCGCAGGTGTTGTATTGTGAATGCAAGGCTGTAAATTGATTAGTTCTGGGATAGGGAAGAATTTCCCTGACTTGCTTGTCTGAATGTAAGGAATCCTGGCATGATGAGCCTTAAGGCTGTTGTACACTGCCTGTTTACAATGTTATGTGTTCTTGTAATTCTCCACACAGAGTGAAGTTATGTATTTATAACATATACCTATAAACCAGTTGTAAGTTTATGGGCAAACCAAGGTAGCCTTCCTGTAAATTTCTCATCTTATAGAGTGGGGGTACATATGATAATTTTGGGTGACGTGCCACTTACAAAGAATTGTCCAGACTGAGTTGGCATTTAGTCTAGTGTCCATTCCTCTAACAAGAATAATCATGTAAAACTTAGGCGTTACAAGATGAACATGTTTCTAAGTTCAAACAAAAGGTGATAATTACACTGAATGTAGTTGTCTACATTTCACTGCCATGCAAACTGAAGAGAAAATACAACAAAGTAAGCATCAAAAATATAACTGTAGGAAATGTGTGAGTGTGTGTAGACAGGAAAATGCTCTATCCAGAGGTCCACCCCCGTATGGGTCACTTGGAATTTGTCTACATCCTGGACTGTGTGTTGGAGGAAAAAAAAAAAACAAAAAGAAACATAAGTGCCTGGGATCTTCAGAAAGAATGTGACAGGGCATGGGAATCGCGGTGTCACGGGAGCCGGCAGAGCATACTTTGGCCTGGCTTGAAACGCCAATGCGCCCTCAGCCCCCGAAACACCAACAAATCGTCACCGCTAACAGACTACCTATTAGCACGCGTGGGCTTGACAGAAACTTGTGCGGGTTAACTATTTATTGATGTTTGGAGACAAAATCTTGGTCGCTGACTCCCTTTTCCCCACCTCCACAATCCTCAGAGTGGGAAGGGCTGTAAGCTAACCTCAGACCTCAGATGGCAGTCCTTTAGTGTTAGTGGATTTATTTCAATTACTAACAGCGCTGCGGATGACAGGGCCCTTTGTCTAGGAGAAGAGCTCACAGTTCCCGTGGATAAAATGAAGCGGTTCCACTCTCAGGCTGAAAACTGCAGATGTGATACTAAACACACACACACACACACACACACACACACACACACACACACGCAAAAATCACAATTTGATTATGTGTAGAATCACTAAAACGGGTATGTTTCAAGAGGAAAGGAAAAAGTGCTAAGAATCTACAGATATAAAACATGAAATTTTATGAAATGTCAAACTGAACATATTTTCATGATTGAGGCATGATAATTGTTCTTGACTTGATAACCCCATCAGGACATGGACTAATTTAACAAAACTAGACAAAAGCTGTGTTACTAAATGTATTTAGATTTGGTGGAATTGCCTTTGGCGGGAACCCTCACCACCATCAATATGCCCACAATTTAACTCAATGTTCTGTATTTCTTAAAAAAAAAAAGTATTTTCAAAACATATCAAAATAAGAACATTAATAAATAAATCTTAAACAATACAATTCTTCAAACAATTGTTAATGGTCAACTTTAACTCAAGTTGATTTTTGCATATGTATACATTATTTCTATATATTTATCTATTTTTACCATATCACTGATAGGAATCATTCACTTGTACCTTGTTTAAATTTTAGTTATCACTACAGTAGCTAGACTCTGTAGCCTTACTAGTTCCACTGTAACCTAAAAAGAAATTAAAGAACAAAATGCTCAAATTCTGACGATTAAAATTATAATCTTGATAGTCATATCTGAAGTTCAAAGGCGATTGTATTTTACACCCCAGTAATTCAGCATTTGCATGTTTCCTGTCTTGTATTCATTTAAATTCATTTTAATCATATCTCATTCATGTACACAACATAGTCTTGGTTAAGTGACTCCTGTCAAAACAAGTAACATATTAAAATGTCATAGTAAAAACATGTACAGTGTCAAAAGAGGGTAACACTGGACATCACTCTAAATCAACTGGTGCATTGAAGTAGTAAAATTCCTGTCAGCAGTATTTATAATTGTTGTAGTGATGTGCTTTTGCACAAATGAAGTTGAAGACATTTGGCAGTTCGCATATAGTGGTGTATCCTTCATATTTTCACTATCTCAGCCCAACACAGAAAGCAGAGGCCTCCTTGTGATTGTGCATTCTTGTCTATTTTAATACCACATGTGTTGTATGAGTGGAAAACTATGGGAAATTGTACTTCATCAGTCAGTGATGGGAAAAAAAAAATCACTTGGAGACAAGAGTCTTTAATGGGTACACTTGTGTTCTTGCTGTGGTAAAACAAATAAAAAAAAAATATATTTATAAATGCCATTACAGTCATTAGCACTTTCAATATGCCAATTACCATTAATTTGATGTATAAAAAATATCCAGCAAAAACAATCAACAATGATTTGAAAATACATGAGTTGAGTGTATATGTGGAAAGAAAAAAGGAAGAAAAAATGTAAAAAATTTGACTAGCAAGTCTGACATGTATAGCACTATGTATAAACTAAAAGTTAATTAACAAACTGTTAATTGAATACAAGGGCTATAATTGTTGTGTTAACAGCATAAACATCATTTCCCTCAAATATTATTAATGCGTTTTTTGTTGCACCTATTAAAGATTCTTGTCTCCAAGTTAATTTCATTATGCTAATAAGCTCTCATCCTTACAGAACCTACGCTTTGATCCATGTTAATTGTCGTGATCTTCAAAGACAAAGTCGCCACTTACTTTAAATGAATTTCACATTTTTTTAAGGAATCATATGGAAATGAGGGGGAAGTAATTAATTTTTTATGATGTCTCAGTATTTTTTAACGGGGGAAGTCAACGGCACCGGCTGGATTTCGTTTCAACATTTAACTGGGGAAAACCGAGAGAGGCGAAGAAACGTTCAGATGCAAAAGATTAAAGGAACCGCGAATCCGAGCCTTAATTTGTACTGATAAACTTTAGTGTTTAATATGCTCCTTTGTGTTCTCGGCATGAAATCGTTGCACTGGGGGAAGAGGCTGGTGAAAACTTTTCTCCCTTGCCTGGATCTCCTTTTTTAAACTTTCTCTCCGGCTTTTGCATTTCCTGCATTTTGGCTGTAACGTGAAATATGACCTAAATAACATCCAAACCTGTGGAGGACTGAGGAGTCAAATGCAGGACTTTGTAAATGCAGAGGAAAAAACCACCCACACTTTATCCTATGCTTATTAAAGAAAAAAAAAAAACAACAGCAGCAAATTATACACCAAAACCAGTAATGAAAAAACTGGCCTAAGGGTTGCCACAGTGATCAAAAAGGGCCGAGTCTCTGTGAACATGTTTATTTAGACGAAACGCATCTGGAGCAGTAGATGTGTTCGACATGGCTCTGGGAAGGATAAACGAAGAGCTCCAAGTTCCGCGATGTAATGTCACAGTGGCCAAGCAAGACTGGAGGAGGTCAACATGTCCCGGAGCCCTGCCAATGCCCCCTAACCTTGACCCACAGGTAATTACTTGTTCAGAAAAGGCTGGAATCATATCTCACTTGTTTTCTTAAAGCCTGGGGCCTGCAGGAAGGCAGCGTCAACCCCCAGGGACTGGCTCCTCCACTAAATTCACTCGCAATTCCCACTTATTCTCATTGTCGGCTGAAAACTCCCTCCATGTGAAAGAGAACTATACTGTGTAGCTGCAGATTAATCAATATTACTCTGTACATTCTCAAGAAATGCTCCAATCTACTGATTGGTGAATTGAATTAAAGACACAGTTGTGGGGCTAAATTAAAGTTAGTGCTGAATATGCCCCTCCTCGCCATACAAACCAGTAAAAATGGTTGTGGACAGTAATTGAGTTGTGGTCGAATGCTTCCATTTGAAAAGTTAATTGACCCTTACCTGTTAACCCTTAATGAGTGCATTTCCTTATCTCTCTAATTTTACTCTTTGCCCAATTGCACTAACTGGTAGCTTCAGAGAATCTGGTAAGGAGTCATGGGAAAAGTAATCAGGTAATCCAGTCGAGTGGAATTCCAGCTGCACTGACACTGAATTAAGAGGACACTCCCAGTTTTGCTTTACATGCCAATTGCTCGGTCTACCTGAAGTGGCACCATCATGCTCCATTAACGGGTCGTCTTATGAGCTGCATGACAGCAGCCACCATGTCGTGGACATGTCACTTAATTAAACGTGTAACGAGTTAATGCACTGACAGGTCTTGTCTCAGCTTGACCCTGACCCTCTAAACTCCCTGCTGGAGACCTACAGACTGCTAATAGTGCTGTATCACTGTCTCCATTTGAATCTGTTCTTCTGAGGTATGTCTGTTAATTCAAGAGCTTTCTCATATTATTCATTTGTTTTTACTGTTCTATAACATCTCCCACAATGCCCTTACTGTTGACATTTCTTGCTCATAGCTACTTTGTGTCCATGCAGTATCACACAGGGGGATGCAGGACAGATTGTCCCTCCCTTTTAGGTCCAATATTAAATTTGACAAGACACTTACACACCAAAATGAAAATCCTTTTTTTTGCCTCTTTGAGTGCTCAGGCAGCTAGCCAAACACTCTCAGGTAACAGTGTATGCACAAATACTCCACAGCAAACACTGAAATATCATTACCATCTCTCTCTCTTTATATAATCCACCACTTACAAACTCTTGGTGGCAAATGCAGTAATTGATTAAAAAAAGTGCTTTATGCCAATGGAGCCTTCTTGAAGCGTCCTGCAATGTGATGTTTTAGGGAACGGAGGAAATAGAGCTTTTGTTTCATCAATGTAGATGTGAAGGTAAGGATAAACTCTCTTAATGTACCTCATGCTCCCCGCCCCCCTTAAACCTTCCTGACCCAAGCTGTTGTCTGCAGTGGCCCTTGTCTGCAGTGGCCCCATGAGATGAGGACAAATGCATGACATTCTTTCCACCAAAGTGATACTGTATGGAAAGTCAACACTGCATGTGCTTTAAGGAATGGGAAAATAAAAAATAAATAACTTGGTGAGAATTTGGAGACCTTTGCCAAGCAGACATTCCAGTTAACTGAGACTTAAAAAGCGATTGCTAAGGCATTAAATGCAGACATTAAGTAAGGCATAATACAGTTCAGGACTGGCTACATAGATATGCCTTTAAAAGAAGTGTCTAGGAGTTTCCACTGTTTCTGTTCTGTTTTAATTTACTAAATAAGCATTGTATTGATTAGAGGGCTGATTCAGACTTCAGATGCATATGTAAATCCTACTACAGAGTTGCACACTTAGGGAGTCTACGGGAGTCTCACAATAAGCTATATGTAAACAAAATCTTCTGTCCTTTTCCTTCGGCCATGCCAAAGAACTAGGTGCACCAAACAGGCCTGTTTTTCAAAGGTGATAAGAACAGAATTAGAAAAGTGACAACATTGTTACCAGAACATTTTTTTTTTTTCATCAATAGGAAATGGCACAGGAAATGACATCAGTGCACTTCCACCCCATTAAGGTAATTAACCAATGTTTCAGCCTCTTGGCATGTAAACTCACATGTCCTCAGCCATTTGAGCAACTGGGTGCCCATTACCACAGGCCAGGTACTGTGCCAGCTGATTTTGCTGAGGTTGTGAACCTACAGTCTTGGTGCAGTGTGCTTGAGAGCTCACAAAAGGCGGAGGTTTATCATCTTCCGTCATTTAGATTAAGTGAGGTAAATTACAGCAGGGGATACTGATCTGAGAACTCTAAACTGATTGGATTTCAAAGAGCTTGGCGAAAGCTCGTCCTGGAGGCAGGCAGCCAAGATGGGTTTCTCTACCTTTCTCCCCCTTCCTCTAAAACTGGAGCCAGGAAGTGTCATTAGAAGCAGTGAGGAGCTGATAATGCCTTTTTTTCATGATACAGTCTTCACGGTATGGCAGACATGGAGAGTTGACATGTTATCAAATTGGAATTTTTCCAGAAAACCTGGACATACATGTAGGTTAGATGTCGGTTATTGAGAATATCATAATTTCAGCATGGTTAGTGTAAATCAGTACTTGCATTTTAAAATTGTTACTATACAGTAGCCTGCTTTAGGTTATCATATTCACAGCAAGAAAAATATGTAAATGTAAAAATATGACAAAATTATTGTTTAAATAGATTGTAAAAGCAATGGCAGTTCTTCAAAAGGTGAGATATGACATAGCAGTTATCATATTAGCAATATTAGGGGGAAAAAAGCACAACAACCAAAATGATTGTTATTTCCAGGCCTTTTTTTTTTTTTTTTACAACCGTTTTCACAGTGAGATCACATATCTTCCCCGTTTCTCCATTGGCTGAGCGCTTCAATTACAATGTGGAATAAATAGCTGGCCCTTGCGCTGGCTCACTGCGGTTCCTTTGGCATGCTCTCAGGATCCTCCCCACACTTCCTGTCCTCTCTCTGTGGGAAAAAAACACCTTGGTTTTGTCGCGCCACAGAAATGGCAAGGCTATTTTTAACCCCTCTGTGTGGCATCCGGTCTTTCTCCCCCCTCTTTATCACTCTGGATTAATTATGTAAAGAAAACCGGATTGTACACCATCGGGGTTGTAACCTTAAAATGATAAAGTGTGTGTGTGTATTTGTGTGATTGTGTGTGTTTGAGAGAGAGAAAGCGAGGGGGGGGGGGGGGGAGCAGTGAAAACATGCTGTTCAAATTCACATTTGGCAGTTTGTTACTTGAATTCCCACAGATTTATGTCACCACACCCACAGCGTAATAAAAGCCTTTAGTTGTCCCATAGTTTTCTTTTTTATTGCTTTCCCTTCTTCAGTCTGTATCCTCAAGAGAGCATCTGACGTGGAGAGATGTACACCAGAGTCCTCCAGATGTTATCTATGTCGGTACAGCCTGTTTTTTAGTTAATCACCGTCTCTCTCTCTCTCTCTCTCTCTCTCTCTCCCTCTCTCCCTTTCTTTCTCTGAGAGGAGCACAATTCACACCACATTCTTGTGTGAACTGTAAATGATACAATTTCAGAGTCCAGCCAAGCTTTACGTGAATCACTTCCAGCTTTTCCAATACAAAGAGATACTGCCACTCTGTTCATAATTGCAGACCTTTTACATTATGGTATATTATGTTTCAAATGCACTTGTACATGTAATGTTCTGATGTTCTAAATTCACCACACAAGGATTTAAATGTACAAATGAAAACATAGCTTTGTTTGGCAGTACAGTATTAGGCAGTGACACAGCATCACATCATTTAGTCTTTCTTGACTGTAATTTTTTGTCACCAAAAAAACCAGCACCATGTTACAGTAAATACTAGCAAGATAGCTTAATCTCTGAATAACTGAGTACCCTGAATGCAAAACTCAGCTATCAATTCTGCTTCCCAGATGAGCAAAAATGTTGCTATAATCAACTTGGAAGGAATAATATCTTTTCTTCAGCATACCACAGTGTTTTTCAAGTGTAAATAGCATCATGATAGACATCAACTTTTGAATGAAAAAACGTAAAGCATTTGCTGAAACACCTCCAAAAAAAACAACAGAAATAAACAAGCATTCCCACATTACCAACACAGCTAGGATCCCGAAATGCAATGTGTTGAGTTTGTGTAAGATTAAAAATTAGTTTTCCAATATGTCATCACCATTGACTTGATGAGCCAGAGTTCAATAGTAATCACATTAAATCCGTGACTGAAACAGTTCTGAGAATTTGATTTTAGATGTGTGAAATATTTGTTTAAAGAAATATATTTGGAACTTGTCCTTTTTCTTTGTGGGCTACATGGCTGAAATTGTCAGTGTTGATATGTGACATCACAATTACTTCCAGCTTTGTTTTCATCCTATGAGGACACAGCATGCAAATGAAACTAACAATATATGTTTCTCTCATTACATATACAGCACATATTATTTATTTCTGCATGTGTGTGTGGGTGTGAGCACGGCGGGGAGGGAGAGAGGGGAGAGAGAATTTCTGTGTCTTAAACAGTAACAGAAACCGAAAGAAAGCACATTATCTGGAGTCATAATGCTTTTCTCTGCTATGTCTCTATGTTGCCATCTTCTAAGCTTGATAAATGATTGTTTTCTTCCCTTATTTTGTGTGGAGATGGGAATTAACAAGATGCCACATACGGGCTTCACCTGACTGAACCTGCCCCCCATGCAGCCGGGAACATAATACGTTTCCTCCAAGCACTGCTGTTAACCTAACCCTCAATTTGCTTAGATTTGAGCTCTGAATTACAGCTTGTGAACAGAGTACCCAGCTGGTACAAGGGTTCCTCCTGAATTTTTAATCACATATCACATTAATTAAACATGGATTGAGATGCTTCCCAACCTAATAACTAGGCTCTAATACAATGGACTGACAGGCAAGTATAGGAGGTCTTTTGGGGAAAGGAGGCTTTTTCTGCCATTGCTTTTGAAAATGCATGTGAGGATCCTAGAGCATTTTTGGCTATTATTGTGTGTTGCAGTTTAACGACCTCTCCTTCCAAATTATGGTAGTAATGACCTGAATTTTGGTAAGCAACATTTTTTGTTTAAGCCCTTTGGACAAGAACTTTGGAGATATATTTGGATATAGGGTAAAGTGAATGTGTGTCAGATTTCATGCTGATAGGCCTAACGCTTATCACTTTATGCCTCACTTATATTTTATGTATAAATGGAATTCATTCATTTACTGCAACAATATTTTTCTGTGTAGAAACTAACATTCATCCCTTTGAAATAGCTTTAAAATGTTCAGTTCTTCATTTCCAATATATTCATTTGCATTGGATAGGCATATTGGCAATTTTGTATTATCAAATATTGTGAGGCTA
The DNA here is from genome assembly GCF_013368585.1 of Megalops cyprinoides. NCBI lineage: Eukaryota > Metazoa > Chordata > Actinopteri > Elopiformes > Megalopidae > Megalops > Megalops cyprinoides. The sequence goes on from NC_050596.1 coordinate 22,061,237, forward strand.
CATCACGTGACATGGAAGTCATTTCCTTACTGTGTTTGACCCCAATTAGAGCTAAATGTATTGTTATTAATTTATTACTAACCCTTTTTTAACCAGTTGTTTACATCTTTCAAATTATACCTTTCTACAGCTGGACATGTATTTAAGTAATTTTGGCGGACGTATATTTAGTCATTTTGGTTTAGTACCTTGATCAAAGGAACAGAGGCAGTACCCCATTTTTAGGTTTGAATCTGCAACCTCCTGATTACAGGCTTAAGCCCCCTACATTCTGTGTTGAGAATATCTCGTTTTATTTTTTTACCAACAGGTTTTGCACAAGGTCCAGACCAACACAGTGATTACATGACATGCCCAGATGCCTTCTGCTACCGCCAAAGAAAATCTTTCCAAATTTTAAAAAAGGCCATGTACTGCGCTGTGTTGCTGAGGTGTGTGTCTGTTTCCCAGTGTGTCCAGAAAGTTCTCTGAAAACGCGCGGGGGTTGCTTTGCTGGCAGAGGGGTCTCAGGTGTGTGAAGCAGATGTACTAAGCGTTCTTTAAGCACTGTTTCTGCGACACTTACCCCCCCCAACCCCCCCGCCCATCCTCCCTGTAACAGAGGAAACTGTTACAAATTAGCTGCTGGTCCCAGCTGACTGAGAGCTTCCCCAGTTCAAAGGGTTAATGGCAGGTGGGCAGGGTGACTGGCTATCAACATGGCACTTTACAGTAATTACAGTTTGACTGTTTGACCCAGTCGAGTAACACAAAGAAACCTCCACTTCCCCGATCCTTTATACGCCTAACGCCTCCATTACCAGAGCGTAGGCCTCCTTGTGTCGTCTAGTTAAATACATGAAGAGCGAGAGAGGCATTAGCTGAAGTGAAAAACCCTCTTTGCAGGAACGCTTATCACCCTTTTTACGACTGCCGTTGCCTGCATTGTTTTGAATATTGGCAATTAAGGAAAGAGACACTCATGTTTGCTGAATGCACTTTCACACTACACAGATCTATCAGAAAACAAAAGCCAAATTACATTTGAGTTTTTTTTTTTTCCTGAGCCTAACTTCTTTAATAGACACTGTACATCCGGTGCCTGGTAGGAATCTGAATAATCTTTTGTGCGCTTACGGCCCATTATCTGTAAGAAATCTTCCCTTGGTTCTTATTCTAATTACGTTATCTGATGTTTTCTCCGCTTTGATCGCTTAATGGCACTTAAGGTGTCTCCTACTGTTGCTGTGCATTGGTGCAATGATGTCAAAGGCTGTGGCACGTGGCAGGCTGGTTGCTGGGGCTCTTGTTCTTCCATGGGCAGCATTACCATGGTTTATGTAACACAGTCCCTATGTCCCTCACACAAAACAGTCAGAAAGCCAGAGAAGATCCGTTACATGTTGAAGGACCAGTGAGGTATAATCAACACAGACCCCTGTGGCCCTTACTATGAGCAGTAGTAAGTGCATAGTTAAGAATGAATTTTGCTTGCCTGCCTGCCAGGGTCAGATCCAATTTTTTTTTCATTTCTCTCTCGTATCTTTGCTGTCAACAGTTACTTGAGCTCACTCAAGTAATACACTGCATCAAAGATTATAAGGACCACAGACACACACACACACACACGCATGGACATGCCGAAATGCCACTATAGGCGTTGTTTACTTTATAGTGAACCAGATTATATGCAGGTAATTAGTGTAACTGTCAAGACTGTAGTAAATGGAGTGAATGCAGATACATTTCTCACAGGCAACTGGTGTCTGTACCATCTCTGATTGGATGGCACATAATGAAGCAAGGCCCTTGGGACCACTTCACAGCAAAGCCTCCTCTCTCAGCAGCAGTCTCCATTAAACCCAGGACACGAAAAGTCTCATAATACCCCTTATTGGATCCATAGCAGTGAAAAGGCAGAACACCTCTGATGTAGAAGTGCACTTGCTGTCATTGGCTGCAGTTTCTCTGAGCGGTACCTAGGAGGGCCCGAATTGCATGGGTCCTGCCATCTGGCTGGTTGTGATTCAGCCTCTGCCCCCCATCAACATTTTATTTTTGCCCTTGGTGTCAACCCCTCAACCCCACCCCCACTCTAAACCCGTACACGAACACGCACACAAACATATACATACATTTACTCATACATTTGCTCATTTTCTTATATTTACTTAAACACCTACAATTTCAGAGGTTTAAATAAATGTAATATAAGCAATTTAGAAATCTTTTCACATTTCACATACATACCTATAGTAGTGCCAACCAGTATGATGCTTTTAAAACTCTGAGGCCTATGGCCTCCCTCCACTGACTCCAGGCCTGCTAAAAAGTAGAGTGACCAATATTCTGCTATTCACAGCAGTCTGGTATGCACCGAGAACCTAGACAACATTGCAGATGGGGAAGCCAAGCTTGCAGGCAAAGACAGAAGACGGGCTCGATGTTTGCTTTATACGCCTGTGTTAGTTTGCGCTGTGTGTGCTCCAATATTGACCGGCGCACCCCAACAAAGCCAGCCATGCAAATAAATCAACACAAATTGCAAAGGACATTCCCTGCTGCAAATCAATAACAAAATATAAAAACCCAATACCAATTTGCTAACAGCACATAAAACACAGAATATTGGGCACACAACAGATACTTTTTATTTTAAAGAGAACTGAAACATGACATGGGGTGGCTGTTTAGAGAGTTTGAAAAAGATTTTAAAATGTATTAGATTTTACCAGATTGACCTGACGCTGAAGAGAATTCCATTGCATATACTGACCGAAAATGGTTTGAACATACTGACAAAGTCAAACAGGACACCCACAAGCACAAAAGCAGGGAATGAAAAATAGATCTATATGTGAAATATGCAATCTGATATGAGTTTAAAACAAACAAAAAATGTATATACATACTTGTTTTGCAAATTTCCAAAGGATAGTTGTGTAGTTACCTTCAACATACACATATACACAATAAACTGTGCTAGGTAGTGCAGCAAAGTGCAGTGGTTTCGCATTGAGGATGGTCTTAGGCATTCTGATGGATGACTAAAATTGATCAGCACTGGACCATTAACAAAGACCAACGGAAAGGAAAAAGAACATTGACCAGAGCTGAAGCAAATGCTGAGAATCTATTGACGCTGAATAAAATACAACTGTAACTGCAAAAAGGGGAGCAAACAGTACATCCTAGCAAGATAGTCAACTGCTAATAATGCAGAAACAAAAGTTGGGCAACAGATATATTTGGCTGTGGAAACACTAGGAGTTGCACGTAACTGATAAACAGATCCATCTCGGCTATAAGTTCATCTAAACACTTGTCTGAGCATAATGTCAAATGTTCAGTAATATTGCTAATCTATGTTTGTGAACCGTACACCATAAAAAAGAGAGAAAAGCTGTAGATTGTATGTTTTTGAATGTATGTATGGTCATTGGGATTAAGTTTATGTGTTTTGTGACTCAGATATCCTCAAAATGACAAAAAAGACGTTTGTTATAGGTCAGGGGTTTAACAAAAACAGGGCGTACTTGAGGGTCGCGGCACAAAAGATGGAAATGGAGAAACAAACAAAACATGGATTAAACATGACCAGGTCGCCATTTCCATTTCCGTGGATTAAGTCATTACCTTGTCTGCCACGGAACAATGAGAGATTTGGGCGGGCGAACGTGTGTTCTACAATTCACTTTCAATATCTCACGCAACCCTGATGACGACTCGCTTAGTTCGCATTGACCTACATTCTGCAACATTTACACAATGATGTCGATGTCATTACCCCCCCCCAACCTTTCAATGACAGTGTGCTGCTATTGGCTGTGCTATCTTCAGCAGGGTGTTCCTTTTGGGCACATGGCCCAGTACATGGTGGGAAATCTTTTCTGTCACAAATTCAGGACCTGAGTACGTGAGAACAATGTTGTCTTTTGGGTTAATTAGAGTGTGAGAAGAATGGGTCTTTCCCAGAATTTAGAAAATTCAACCTGAAAACTGTCATGTTTTTTGGACACTCCTTTCTTGATAAAGAAAACATAAACTTGGCCACCACAGTAACTTTGCATTAAGTACAAAGCTGAGTCATGGAGGGGGGGTGGTGAATCTCTTAAGCTGAATTCCCAACGCAAACTCTCAAGATTAATTTTCTAATGAGGAAATACTGTAGGCTCAGGTGTCTCTTGGTATCAGGTGCAATAGCCACCCTCATGTCTATAGATGTCAAGTTTAATATTCACTGAGATGCCATGAATTATATGCATTCTCTATAAAAATGGCAGCCTGAATTGCAGTAATTGAATTTCAAAGCCATCAGACCTACCTCAGTGATGGCTTTTATGGGGATTAATTACTGCTAAGACCTCATTCACGTGATGGCGAGATAGCAACCATATCACCGTGATGGCTCCATGACCACAACTTTAATACCTCGGTGGGGCCTAAAATCCAAAGCACGCAATCCGATCATCATCTCACACACTGTTGTTTCTCCATTAATTAATTTCAATGAGATAATCCTTCGCAAAGCTTGCTGCCATATATAGAGTGGAGAAAAAAAAAGCCAAGATAAGAAAAACAATGCCTTCAGGTAGTATTCAGAGATGATGGTTCTGGGTACAGAATTTTTCTATTAAGATGATGAAAGTGTGTAGTAAGGTGCAGAACATACCTATCAGCACACAAGTTTCAGAATATTATCACAAGGTAGCAGAAAAAATGAGAATAAGAACACATGTATGGGTGGAGCGGGGAGGCCTCAAGAACTGGAATCTGAGGGTGGTAGCAAGTTTGGAAGCAAGTGGCCGGAGCATTCCATATTTGGCATGAAGGGTTAGGTAGCAGATACTCAGCTGATATGCAAAAAAAAAAAGAGGGGGTTGGATTGAGGTTGGATACTGGGGTTCCAACACAGTATAGGTGGAAATAGGGTGGAGTTAAAGTTTAGTCTTTCTTTCCAAATCACAGTTAACTTTATATCTTAGACATTCAGCTTTTTCATTGCATATCTGCCTAATCCCAAATCAAGGAAACACTACACCGTCTACTGATACTAACGATGATTACAGAGATCAATTGTTTGGTTTCTGAGAATATGTTCCACAGTAACCCTGATTGTCCTTGTGACCAGGGTCCACCCTTACCTACACAATAAAAATGGGACATCTTTAAAGGAAAACCTGAGGAGCAGTCATGTATGCCAAACTAAACAATGTATGTTTATGAATGGCCATGCCCTCCCACACATATTCACATATTTACAAGTCTTCTCATAGCAATCCACTCTCCATGCACTTTGCCTTTTATGGTTAAGGTTGATTTATCACAGAAATGATGGCGTTCCATATTAGTGGGCATTTGATCATGAAAATGTTGGTATGGCCAAGGGGTCTGAACTGATTTATTAAATTAGAATAGATATTTACATAAGCAATAGTCCTCAAGTTAATAGAACCCCAAAGGAGTAGAATACAACAAGCACACACATCCTGGGTCTGGACAGCCTGACAAATGCTGGATTCCTGAATAAACATCAATACGTTTGGGGTAGGAACGTGATAAAAACAGCATCAGCGTAGTTGTAAGAGAAACGCCTTGTTCAAGGAATTCTCTGATTTGACACTGCCATTGTGCTGTTCAGCAAGATACTTAACCTGAATTGCTGAGGTACATATTCAGCTGTATAAATAGATAATATGCACAAAAGAGAAAGATTATGCAATTTATCCTAGATAACGGTGTCTGCTAAGTAATTATAATCAGAATAATGATAATGATCATCTCAGGTTATCCCTTCAGCGCATGCAGATCTACACACACACACACACACACCTTTTGTTTAATCCGTAGCCCTCATCTGATATGCTAGACCATCTGGAGTATACAGCTGTCAGACAGTAACAGGAGCCTACCTCAGGCAGCACCCATCATGCACTTCACACCAACAACATGGGCTTGATGAGGGACAGCAGTGATATGTTCGCTGTTAGAGACACTAGGTAAGAGGTGAGTCGTCCCTCCAACCCCCCCCACCCCATATTTTTTGTTAGTGTAGGTATTTAGCCCTTGGTGTTAGGTTAGATAGACTAGACTGAGTTTTATTTATTTCATTTCTTTGACACCACCTGTGGTCCCTACCTGTGTCAGAGTGTGTATATTTTGTATCTTTTTTGTAGATACAAAATATAGCACCTTCCTATATCTTTTTTTTTGTAAATAGCACCTACAACCACCGACGGTGTTGCCCCACTGAGTTTTACCCCTAGACCAACCAGGACGGGACGTAACTGGGGGGAATAGGAACCAACAACTTCTATATTCAGGGGATTGCGACTTGCTGAAATCTGAAATAAATAACAATTAATCAAGCTACCATGCACACACACATGAAGTCACAAGGCATTTTTCCTATAGATGTGTTGTTTGGGTTTTTTTTGGCATTTGTGTTTTATTTTATTCAGTGCATGGACAGTGCTATGAGGTACAGCAGACATAGCTGGAATCTGTGGCCTAGTCACCACCTCAGTTATAAACAAGAAGCAAGGAGAACAAGAGGTGGCTATACCATCACTGGGAAGACTAAAGGTGCACTTAGCTCTATTCAACGTATTGTTTCACATCTACACGCAGGCACTGACTGTACATTCCAACATCATTGCACGTAAAAGAACATGAAGCTATAGCATTGTAGCATGTCTCTTCTTACAGACATTTTGTGTTTCCTGGCTATTATAATTCAAAAGTCTTAAATTTGTGTATCAAGAGCTGGCAGAGAGAAAAGGAAACATTTATCATAATGTCAGGCAAACCCAAAACTGGCAGGGCCCCTTATATAGTACGTTAGCTCCTAAGTGTAAGGACACGTTGCAACCCAAAGTTAGCAGGTAGTTAACAGTGACACTGAGACAGGAGCACCCATATTCTCACACCTGTACGCAAGAGGACCTGTCTGCAGCCCATAGCTGCCACAGTGCCTGCCAACCTCCAGGTATCATTTAAGTGCCAATTGATTATGTCCTTTCTTAGTGTTTTTATCAATTGTGAAAAAAAAGTGAGGAGCTCTTGTGTGTTCATGCGCCTACAGTGGAAATTGTTTCAGAAAGTCAGCGGATTAAGCTTGTTTTTTTTTTTTTTTTAAATATGGATGTCAACTCTGTCCACCACTCAGTGCTTTCTTACAACATCCCATCATAATCATTTGTAAATGGTGTGTAATTCATAACTCAGAATGGAATGACCCAATAAGAGTGAAGAAAATTCCTTTTGACTTCTATGCTGAATTCTCCTAGCGATATTGTTGGCTTGGATTGTTCAATTGGATTATTGCCTTGTTGGAATTTACGCAATTTCATAGACATTCCCCAACATGACTTTTCATCTCTGTAGTTTCTCCTTAAATCAGAGGTTGGGGGTATCAAAATAGAATTTAATTTACAATTCTATGTCAAAGCTTTGATTGATTGATTATTTGTGGGCAAATATCTTAAAGAGGATCCTCTAAAAACATAAATATATGGAACTTATATCATTATCCATCATAAATGTACAGATCAGTCTATATCCATTTTAAAATTGTCACATTTTAAAAATGTATTCATTCCAAAACAATAACAAACCATAATCAACAACGAACCAGTCAGAATGAGTCTGTCTGCCCCGGTGCCATGTTCCAGCATGCTAATATCTGAATGTCCGTACATTTTCCCCAGGAATTAATGGGATCATTCTCATTCTGTTTATAGTCTTTCAGCAGTTACCTAATCACCATCTGGGTTTGTGTTAACCTGAGTCAGATGTGAGACACTGCTGTTGCAAGGTAGAGAAGCTTGTTTAATGATTCTTAATCTTTTCTTTAATTAAATCGTGCAGCCAACCTGAAAAATCTATCCTGATGCAAATGAGGTCCTACTTTGGCATTTGATTACCGTAATGCGCTAATACGGTTAATTTAATACAAATCTACACCAGCTTTTAGAGATAATAATAATTATTATTATTTTCTATAATTTGTTAAAAATCACTGATAAAATGACACACCCCTGCTGTTCTAGTGAGGACCCAGTACCAGAAACAAAGTCGTCTTCCATGAAGTCCACAACCTCCCTCCCAATTTAAAAAACATTGTTTGGTATTTCCATTTAATGGAAATCAATAATGATTCAACTCTACCTGAACATCATGAAGCACAATATTTGGCTTTCATAATGTTCTGCTTTTGCCTAAAAGGCAGTTAATTCAAAAGTAAATGCGAAACCATATTTGCACAACCAATTGTCACCTTTCAAGAGCCCTAGTCTGTCAGGGCTCCCGCCCCCTAGCTGTTGTGTTTTTGTTTTTCCCTGTCCATGTGCCTTTGTTTTCCTTGTGTTCTAGCCCGGCCCCGCTCTCCGCCCTGTCTCCGCCCACCTGATTGTCTCCACCCGCCTGCCTGCACACCTGCTTCCCATCACCTAATCAGCCCAGCCCTATATCTACCCTGCTTGTCTCTGTGTTGTTTGCCAGATCGTTTCAGTGTTTCTGCCTGTCTCGTTTCCCGCCTGTTTACCCTGTTTGGATTTTGCTGGTTTTTGCTTCGCCTGTTCCTCGACTTCGTTTTTTGCCTGCCCTTCTGTCCTGATTGCCTGATCTACCTGCCTTCAAGGTTTGACCCTGCCTGTTTCGGTTTTTGATCCCTGTTTTGCCCTTGGACTGCTTACCTGGTATTTTGACCCTGCCTGTTTTTGGACTGCCTGCTTGTTTGAGGATTCTGCTTATAAACGCCTGTAACTGGAGCACTCGTGGTCCGCGTCTGAGTCCGTGCCTGAGTCCTGACAGTACGATCTGGCCAGTATGGACTCAGCGGACCTTCCCCAGATGAAGGTGGCATTGGAGCTGCAAGGTGCGTTGCTGGGGAGCCATCAGAGCCAACTGGAAGCCATCAGCAGTTCCCTGGAGAGCTTCGCTACCAACATGGTCACTGTCACTGCTCAGCTACAGCAGCTGCAGCTGAGCCAGGAGAACTGCCCCACACCTCCCGCAGCAGCCTCCACGTCTGTCCCACCGGTTCCATTGAGCTGGGAACCCCAATTGCCACCCCCGGAATCGTACACAGGGGATCCAGGAACCTGCAGATCGTTCCTCTCCCAGTGCTCCCTTGTGTTTGAGCTCCAGTCCTCCACGTTTCCCACAGACCGGGCGAAGATCGCATATGTCATCACCCTGCTAACAGGCCGTGCCAGGGAGTGGGGCACCGCGGTCTGGGATGCTGGCGCTCCTTTCTGTCACTCATTCGGAGCCTTCGCCGAGGAGATGAAGAGGGTGTTTGACCGCTCCAGGCACGGTCACGAGGCCGCCAGGGAGATGCTGCTGATCCGCCAGGGGCACCAGTCGGTCTCCGATCTTGCCATTGATTTCCGCACCCTGGCCGCCACTAGTGGGTGGAATATGGAGGCGCAGTACGACGCTTTCCTCCACAGTCTTTCGGAGCCCATCAAGGATGAGCTGGCCACCCGGGAATTGCCAGCTAGCTTTGATGCCTTGGTGGACCTGGCTATCCGAGTTGATCAGCGCCTATCGCAGCGACGCCGGGAGAGAGAGGCCAGTGGACCGCTCAGTCTCACCCGGGAACATCCGCCCGCGCCGGCCGCACGGAACCCTGCACGTCCGCCTCCTGCCTCCCCAGAGCCGATGCGGGTTGTCCGCACTTGTCTGTCCTCCGCCGAGCGTCAGAGGAGGATCAGCACCCGATCTTGCCTGTACTGCGGACAGCCGGGTCACTTCATCGCAACCTGCCCGGCAAAAGGCCAGCACTCACCCACAGCCAGGGGGTTACAGGTGAGCGTCACCCCCTTACACCAGTCCTGTGAGGTCCGTCCTCTGTTCTCGGCCATGCTGCTCGTCGGGGGTCAGTCTCACGCAGTCTCCGTCCTGATTGACTCGGGAGCCGACGGGAGCTTCATCGATGCCAACCTGGCAGCCCGGCTGAAACTGCCCCGTGTCCCGTTGCACTCGCCACTGGAAGCCCACGCCATCACTGGGGCCCCGCTGGTTCGGATCACCCACGCCACTCCTCCGGTGAGTTTCCTCGTCTCTGGTAACCATCGCGAGGAGATCGTGTTGCACATTATTAACACCCCACAAGCCTCCGTGGTCCTGGGCCACCCCTGGCTAGCCCAGCACAACCCCCACGTTGATTGGGTGGGCAATACAATCCTGGGCTGGAGCCCGTACTGCCACTCCCACTGCCTTCGGGATGCCTTGGTTCCTTTATCGCCGGTCTCTCCTGCCCCCGAGGACTTCCCGGACCTGTCGGCGGTGCCTCCTGAGTACCTGGACCTGAAACCTGTATTCAGCAAGTCCCGCGCCACGTCGCTACCTCCGCACCGCCCATACGACTGTGCTATTGACCTCCTGCCCGGCTCGTCACCCCCGAGGGGGCGTCTGTACTCCCTGTCACCCCCGGAGACCGAGGCCATGAACCGGTACATCCGGGAGTCCCTTGCTGCAGGCATCATCCGTCCATCCTCCTCACCCGCAGGGGCTGGGTTCTTCTTCGTGGGTAAGAAGGACGGCTCCCTCCGTCCCTGTATTGATTATCGGGGTCTCAACACCATTACTGTAAAGAATCGCTACCCCCTGCCACTTCTGTCCTCTGCGTTTGAGTCGTTACAGGGGGCCTCCGTCTTCACCAAACTGGACCTCCGCAACGCTTACCACCTGGTCCGGATTCGTGAGGGAGATGAGTGGAAGACGGCCTTCAACACTCCATCTGGGCACTATGAATATCTGGTCATGCCGTTCGGTTTGACTAATGCCCCAGCTGTCTTCCAGGCCCTGGTCAACGACATCCTCCGAGACCTGCTCAACCGGTTTGTGTTTGTCTATCTGGATGACATCCTCATCTTCTCACGCTCCCTGCCCGAACACATCCAGCACGTCCGTCGCGTTCTCCAGCGCCTGCTGGAGAACCACCTGTATGTCAAGGCGGAGAAGTGCGAATTCCATCAAAGCACTATCTCCTTCCTGGGCTTTGTCATCACGGCAGGGAGCATCCAGATGGACCGGCAGAAAGTCAGAGCGGTGGAGGAGTGGCCTTGTCCCACCTCCCGCCGGGAGTTGCAGCGCTTCCTCGGATTCGCCAACTTCTACCGCCGCTTCATCCGGGATTACAGCACGGTAGCGGCTCCCCTCACCGCTCTGACATCAGTCAACAAGGCTTTTTCCTGGTCCCCGGCAGCCGAAGAAGCGTTCCGTGACCTGAAGACCCGTTTCACCTCTGCGCCTATCCTGACTCAGCCAGACCCTGCCCGGCAGTTCGTTGTGGAGGTGGACGCCTCGGACGTGGGAGTGGGGGCCGTCCTGTCACAGCGCTCGGCCACCGACAGCAAACTCCACCCCTGCGCTTACTTCTCCCATCGCCTTTCGCCCACGGAGCGCAATTATGACATCGGAGACCGGGAGCTGCTAGCTGTCAAGCTGGCGCTGGAGGAGTGGAGGCACTGGCTGGAGGGGGCGAGCATGCCGTTCCTGGTGTGGACCGACCATAAGAACTTGGAATACCTCAGGTCGGCCAAGCGTCTGAACCCTAGACAGGCTCGCTGGTCCTTGTTCTTCTCACGGTTCAATTTCACCTTGTCCTACCGCCCGGGAACCAAGAACGGTAAGCCGGATGCCCTCTCTCGCCAGTTTGTGCCCGCCGGGGACACCCAGGAGCCCAGCACCATCCTGCCCGCTCGATGCGTTGTCGCAGCAGCACGCTGGGACATCGAGACGACCGTCCGCACCGCCCTCCAGGCCGAGCCGGGCCCTAGCTCCTGCCCCCCTAACCGTCTGTTTGTTCCCCAGTCTGTTCGTTCCCAGGTCCTGCAGTGGGGGCACTCGTCCAGACTCGCCTGCCATCCCGGTGCCCGTCGCACGGTGGCGTTCATCCGCCAGCGGTTCTGGTGGCCCACCATGGAGGACGATGTCCGGAACTTCGTCACCGCCTGCTCTGTCTGTGCCCAGAACAAGACGTCCAACCAACCGCCCGCCGGCCTGCTGCAACCCCTGCCTGTTCCCAGACGACCCTGGTCCCACATAGCCCTAGACTTTGTCACCGGCCTGCCCCTGTCTGATGGTAACACCACCATCCTTACCATTGTGGATCGGTTCTCAAAGTCTGTACATTTCATACCGCTGCCCAAGTTACCCTCCGCCAAGGAGACTGCCCAGCTACTCATCCATCATGTGTTCCGGCTGCATGGTCTGCCCATGGACGTGGTGTCCGACCGGGGGCCGCAATTTACCTCTCATTTTTGGAGGGCTTTTTGCAGGCTACTGGGTGCCACCGTCAACCTGTCGTCCGGTTTCCATCCCCAATCCAACGGCCAGACCGAGCGGGCGAACCAGCAGTTGGAGACGGTGCTGCGATGCCTGACGTCCCAGGAACCGTCAGCGTGGAGCCAGCACCTTCCTTGGGTGGAGTACGCCGTTAACTCCTTGCCCTCTGCATCTACAGGGCTGTCCCCATTCCAGTGTTGTGTGGGTTACCAACCTCCCCTGTTCCCGGCCCAGGAGGAGGAAGTCGGCGTACCGTCAGCGGCGGCGTTTATCCGACGCTGCCGCCGCACCTGGAGACGCGCTCGGCACACGCTGCTCCGCTCCGTGGCTCAGGCTAAACGGTTTGCCGACCGCCACCGCTCCAAGGCCCCTCGCTATCGCCAGGGTCAGCGAGTGTGGCTCTCCACCCGCGACCTGCCCCTTAAGGTGGACTCCCGCAAGCTGGCTCCCCGCTTCATTGGTCCCTTTCCCATCGCTAAGGTGATCAGCCCTGCAGCGGTCCGGCTGAAACTCCCGCTCTCTCTTCGCCGCATCCACCCGACCTTCCACGTCTCCAGGATCAAGCCCGTCGTCCGCAGCCCTCTCTGCCCAGCTCCCCGGACTCCTCCGCCTCCCCGCCTGATCGATGGAGCCCCAGCCTACACTGTACGCCGTCTGCTGGGGGTTCGGCGTCGAGGGCGCGGTCTCCAGTACCTGGTGGACTGGGAGGGCTACGGACCCGAGGAGAGATGCTGGGTCCCAGCCAGGGACATCCTGGACCCCGCCTTGATCCGGGACTTCCACCGCCGGAACCCAGGCTCGCCTGCTGTGACGCCCGGTGGCGTCCGTAGGGGGGGGGGTACTGTCAGGGCTCCCGCCCCCTAGCTGTTGTGTTTTTGTTTTTCCCTGTCCATGTGCCTTTGTTTTCCTTGTGTTCTAGCCCGGCCCCGCTCTCCGCCCTGTCTCCGCCCACCTGATTGTCTCCACCCGCCTGCCTGCACACCTGCTTCCCATCACCTAATCAGCCCAGCCCTATATCTACCCTGCTTGTCTCTGTGTTGTTTGCCAGATCGTTTCAGTGTTTCTGCCTGTCTCGTTTCCCGCCTGTTTACCCTGTTTGGATTTTGCTGGTTTTTGCTTCGCCTGTTCCTCGACTTCGTTTTTTGCCTGCCCTTCTGTCCTGATTGCCTGATCTACCTGCCTTCAAGGTTTGACCCTGCCTGTTTCGGTTTTTGATCCCTGTTTTGCCCTTGGACTGCTTACCTGGTATTTTGACCCTGCCTGTTTTTGGACTGCCTGCTTGTTTGAGGATTCTGCTTATAAACGCCTGTAACTGGAGCACTCGTGGTCCGCGTCTGAGTCCGTGCCTGAGTCCTGACATAGTCATAAACAAAGACAATGCCTTCTGGTGTTTTATGGCCTTTTATATTATATTTCAAGGGCCCTTGTGAATTTCTGATGAATATTATTTATGAAGGTTTTTGCTGTGTAAGTCAAACTGTATAGTTTAAGTGTTAAACCCTCAGAGACATTTATATTGTAACTCAAATTAATATGATGAATGCAATCTTTATTTTATAGTATTTGAATGAATCATTCCATTTTTATCACTACTAAGGTGAAAAATAATATGAAAGCATTAAATAATTAATTTTACGTGCTTGGTTACCCAGCAAGGCATTCAACACAATATGACTTTGGTTCAAATATAGAAATACATACAGCACTTTCAGAAGGTGACCACGCAATCAGGGTACTATGTTGGATGCAGGAAAGCTAAGGAATGTATTAAAATCTGGTAAATCGTAGCATAACCATACAGTTCTCAAGAACTAAAACTGACCTCACCTTCAAGATGAAAACAAAAACACCAAATTGTAATTCCAATCAAACACCCTCTGTATCTGAGGAGGAAATTACAGTTAAGTTCATTTCAAGCTAAGCAGAGCATGTTGGGGGGGGAGGGGGGATTTCAAAGGGTCATACTCCTCTTACATTGTGTGTTTATGTGTATACACATATATATATATATATATATATATATATATATATATATACATATATATATATATATATACATATATATATATATATATATATATATATATACACATAAAATCCCTTAAAAAAAACCATAAAAATCTTTTAAAAATGATGATGGTGATATTTTCCCAGACATTGAGGGCAAAATGTTATTGTGGGCACTGCAAAATTAATCTCTTTCTTTTTGTCTGCAATGAATACAAGCGACTAAAAATTCCTTCAGAATCTGTACTCTCCAGAGACTGCATAGTGAAACACTAAGGTTACTCAGAAAAAGAAACCACCATATTTTTCTGTCAACCTGAGTGGTTGGGAATTTTCGGACTCCTTTGCTTTGGTCTCCGCACTGTTTCCTTAGCAGCCCAGGGGAACCGTGTTTATGGCATCATTTACTTTCCTTGCGTCTCTTTAAATTATCATGACGCTCCTCTGCCATTTGGCAAATTCTGTCCTGCTTTCCCAGAGCTGGGTGAGCACTTTAAACAACGAAAAAAAAAAATCGCTCAAATAAATCTCCAGCATCTCTGCCGAGCATGTTTCAACAAAGTGATGAATCAGCTTCACCCTCTGAAGCTATTAAATGAGGACAAAGGACATAGGACATTATACACTATTTACAAAAAAGCTTTTGGCAGGTTTAGTTTAACAAAACTATTTTTTGCTTTTTGTTTTTTTGACTGTAGAGAGAAAAATCTTTGGGAACGAAAGAAGGACCATGAAACACAATATAATTCGTCATTGGATGTGAACATTAAGTACACACTCCCAGTGTGGGAATAAGAGCTTTTTGGCTTTTCCTCCCAGCTGCACTGAAATGTAACACCAGGTGTGACACCGGCTAAACGATATGCTCTTCACAGTCAGCCTCTGTGCTCATTGAAATTAGCAGTACAGCCCAGGAAGTAACGTGGTGCTCTAATACACATTGCTAAAACCAGACCAAATGATATGTGAAACGAGGCAAAATTCCAGTTGTTTTGTTGTCCTGTATGCTCTCTCTTGCTATAAAGAAACGTTCAACATTCAACATCTTTTTTTTTTTTTGTGAAAGCAAATGTGATCTTGACATTCCTTCTGATTTATTGTACTAGTTCCACATGGATGTCATTTGCAGAGTCCTTTTATGTCCAGAGTGATGACCACTGTGGAGGTGTGAAAAGCACATTGAGGTTAACGCGCGCCTGAGTGATGGAGCAGACACATGATATTGAGTTGCTATGTACTTCACAACACAGGAATGCATGATTGAAAGTGTCAAAGACTAGGACTTGAACGGGTCTGCACCGATCATTAGCATAAAATTACAGTTTTCTTCACCAAACTGATGTGTTAGTCACCCATACAAATGGCATAGCCATGCAGCAAATTATGCTAAAACTGTGCTTTTATTTAAGCTTTACAGTGGATGGTGAAGAATGAATGGCTTGTCTGTGGTTGTGAGAACAGAATACTTGTTAGTTTAGATGTTAATGTGTTGGACCCACACTCATATGAAGGATTTTTTGATATCACCAGGCTTGGCAGAAAAAGAACAAATAAAGGTAATGCTCTGGTTCATTTCAGATCATTGAGAGTAATCATTTTTGAGGATGAAGTGCTGGTATTTGAGGACGCAGTGCGTGAAACCACGTATTTGATGTGTCTGCTTCGGAGTTGGCTCAGAAAGTAGTGATTAATTAGATTACATTAGCTCTAAAGGCTTATGAGGGATTAATGTTGAGAAATACATGTGTCTGAAAGCAAAAGATACCTGGGTGAGCTTCAAGCCTGCTTAGCACTCACGGAGGAGAGAAACGTGAAGTCTGATTGCGTGTCTACCTGGAATTTTTGCGAGAGCAGCATTTTTTTTTTTTTTTTTTTTACACTAATCTGTCTTTTGTCCTCACAAGAAGGCAGGTTTGCATATATTCTTGGATGTCTCCTGGTTGATGTTGAAGACTTTGAGTTGTTATGTACAAATTTTTTGTACAACCACAGAGAAAGAGGAAAAAAAAAAAATCAACGTAGATTTGCCTGCATGGAAGTAATATCGTATTACCCTACAAAGAGCGAGCCTTCCTGGCAGTGTGATGCCCTGAAGTCAATCACAGGCTCTAATGAGGCTGAGGGCTGAAACCACAGGTCAGCCTTCAGCGAGGCGAGGCTGAGAGGATACCAATGGCTTAGTATTTGATTCCTTTTTTCTTACCCTCCTTCTGTCCTTAAACAGTGAGTACCTGCAGCAGACGAGTCAGTAGCTTTCAGCATTACCAAAGAAAATGCGTAAATCATACGCTTGGTTAATTAATGAACTTCATAAAGGTACCAGAATAGTGACGTTCAACTAGCCGTCAGGCATTGCTAGTTCCCCACTGGCCGTCAAGAGTGAGGGGGGGGGATGGGGGAGTTGGAGGCATCAGAGCAGAAGGGCAGGAGGTGTTAGGACAGTAGGAGTGAGTAAAAGGATGGCATGACCAATTACGTTAGAGGAGAAAGAAAGCAATTGCGTACAGATAACAGAGCCAGGTCTGTTGCTTCAGCCCTGAGAAGTAGTCCCCTTATCGGGAGCATGCGCTGCCAGTGCAGTACAAAGTGGTCATGGAAAAAATTACATTTTAATGTTTCATTTATATAATGAAAAAAGTCTAAGTGTGTGTTTTGTTTCTCAGCCAGGATATTGTTTTAGTGCATGATATCCCTTAAGGTTCTGTTTACAGGTAGAAGTAGATTACTTAACTAAAATACATACATTATATAAATAATTAAGAGACATTTTCTAGGAGTTTTACAAGATATTATATAAGCACTTAAATACACCAGTTTTCTGTAAATACATGGTATTAAAGTGTGTAATCAGCTTACAAAGGTATTACAGGATGTACCTTGCCTGTGTGACAGGTGTTTCTGCATTACCATCTTCTACAAAAGATTATAGGGCTGTGACACCAATTTTAGCTGTGATGTTGGAGCATGTCAGCAGAGACAGGTTAACTGTAGACTTAAAATATTGAACCCATTTTCAACTTGAGATTACCTTAGTCAATCATTTTGTAATTTGAGGTTTACATTTTGCATGCATTGCAAATTGCAAACCTTCTTGATCTCTGAACAGTGTGTTTCTTTTTCGCCAGGAGATCTGTGTGAATGATAAGTTATTTGGCACAAAGTAGCATTCTTCCAGCGTGGTAGAAGCTGTCTGAGTGGGACCATGGAAAGAGTTCCAAATCCACAGAGCTTCCATGTTGGGAAAGGACAACGTAAGGGGCTTCCCACATTAGTAGAAGAGAGTAAGGGTTATTCATTGGGTTACCATATTGGTAGTTGAAGGATAGTGTTCCCATGGGTTAATGATGTTGATAGTAGATGGTGGAATGTTCCCATAGGCTTTCCATGTAAGTTTAAAAAAGGGATTAGCGCTGCCATGTTGGCAGAAGGAAAATTGTGCCAAACCCTGCAGTTCTGTGCAGAGGGGATTTTCTCAGGACGCGTCTCCGCTGGAGTCAGCAGTCTGCACGTTCAGTCCCAAACAGGCTAGCATATAATGGGACCCTCAGATGCAGGCGCATTATCCATGCTAACATAGCATAACGATCCCATTGTAACCCAGTTACACACAATTTACAGGCATCGCGATGGGTTGGGGCAGTGTGTGTTTCCAGCGTTCTTTTGTGGGTTATTTTTAACTTGGCATGTGTTATCTGTGATTAATCCATAACATAGGGGCTGGACTATAGAAGACACACTGTTAACAGCTGTCTGTTACATCATGTCTGACATTTCCTGTGCTCTTCGGCAACAGGCTGAAGTCTGTCCATTTGAACCAAATTAAGTGTGACTCGAATGCCCTCTAGCATGGAATATGCTACATGAATAGATGGATAGATTGCTAATCCTGCATTTACATATATGTGTTCTTCCAGGAAAAAAAAGATCATATCACTAATAATTATGTCCCTGTTCTCATGACCTCCTAATATGATATGCACTGTACAATAAAACCTGGCCATAATGTTCTAGATGCATAGTCCTGCAGGCCTTCCTCACTGTGGATAAATGGCAATAACGGTAGCCTCATTTGAGGCCATTCCCATTATGTAATTTGTGTATGACGCGCTACAGTTGTGTGCGCTTTAATGCCTCAACTACATTTCACTGGAATCAGTCTCCATATGCCCCTAACGGCAAAGTTTGCCTTCGTGCAAGAAAGGGGAATATTGCTCATGTTCATTCTACAGGGTGTTCTCCATGGGGTGGCATCTCAGGTCATTATATCTGAGATTAAAATGTTCGGGTTTGATATTCCAACATTAGTAAATCAGCCTTGTCAGGGCAATTGAACTTGTTTTATGCAAGTAAAACCACAAAATTATCAAATTTTTCCAGAAAACCAAAAATTAATTTCCAGCTCCATTTAGATAAACATGGGTAATGATAATCATAGAGTAAACTACAGCTTTTTTTCCTCAAGAACAGCACAAACTGTGCTTTAACTTGTACAGTTACAGTTGACTGGTGACTAATTCCCCTCCACTTCTCAGAAGGAGACCCCTGTCGGCATACTGGCACAGGAATGCAAAATGTATGCAGAGAGTACTGCTGCACTGGCATTCCAGTCCATCATTCATTCCACCGGTCCTCCAGAGAGAAAGGCTCATTGTCTTGAGCAGGTATCATTTCACATTTGTACCAAGGAAGTGCCTGGTCATTGTATGTATTTCGTCAGTAAGAGGAGGCTTGTGAGAGAGCTCAGCTACTGTGATGTATGTTAAAGTTCACAAAGTCAGAAACACACATTGATCTGCAATGTACAGCTGACAGAATGGCTTGACTCTCTGGGTTGGGTAACAACATTCTGCAGTTTCAAAGAGGGAAAAGTCAGAGAATAAATACAGCTGTTTAAACGTCTTCTATTCTCCCATGCTGCCCGTACTGTTTATGTGGAACAAAATTTTTACAGATTTCAGAGAAAAAATTGAGAGAATGTAACATTTTATTTGTACTGAGTGCAACAACTTGGCGGGGGGGGAGGGGTGTCAGGGGAGGTGGGTTAGGTACAATACACACATGTCCTTATTCAATTTGAGAATGTTCTGTACAGAGCAGGACTGTATGTTCCATCACTCCACTGTAACATGGTCTCTGAGAGAGATTCCTTTCATGCATTGATCAGATACGTGTCTGTTTGACACGTCTTACGTGGGCCAGGAGAAACAACTTGTATTTCTACTGCTAACAAACCTGCTTCTGATTGTGCCAATAGCTTGCTCGGTTCAAACCCGGTGTCAGACAGGACCAATTATCAGAAATGACAGCAAAGCGGTGGGCCAGGTTTCACCGAGTCTGCCAAGTCTCTTTTGAACTGCCAGCACTTCAAAGGTGTTCAGAAAGCGCTTACGAGGTGATTGTCGGCAAAAGGGAGGGGAGAAAGAAAAAACCTTCAAATTACCCATCTCCGAATGGGAACGTTTGGACTTCTTTGAAAATTGTGTAACCTGAGCAGTGGAAAGGAGAGCAGGTAATGGGGACTCAAAGCTGGCAGCAAGGAGAGACCAGGAGCTAAAGTCCATTTAAACAGACCAGTAGCCAATGGCCTAGGAGGTCAGATAGTTCAGTGGGCATGTCCAGAATAACCAACCATTTTTGGACCTTGAAGCAGAACATCTTTGATATCCCCACATGAGGTTAGAGTGCAATGTTTTGACGTTACTAACTTTGATCAATACATTTATGACTGTTTTCACTTCACACTTCTGGAAGCTGTGAGAGGTGTAGGATAGAGGCAATCCAGAATTCATCTATTAAGAGTCAAGATGCATCCTGATCTATCAGTCAGAGATTGCCTTTAAACATCAAGATTGTTGGTAATAATTCAGTTTTGCAAAACTGCAGAAACGAGGAAATGTAGGAAATGGTGACCATGTGGCATTTCCCAATGAATCAGACCTTACATCCACTTACGATCACCAGCAGTGTAAACTGTGCCTACAACTGGAGCTGGTTAAAGACACTGGAGGCCTAACTGCTATTTATTAAAACACTGCTGTTGTAGCAGGAGCACTGGCTTTGATTTACTGCACTTGCTGGGGTGGGCAACTAACCCCCACCTCCTACCTTGTCTAGAACACTATTCCCTAGGGGTGGCAGTGTGGAAAAGTGGTTAAGGAACTGGGTTTGCAATGTGAAGGTAGCAAGCTTATTTCCCAGGACTCCAATGAGTTTGGCTAACCAGTCAGACTTTTTACTTAATTATCTTAAGTCAAAAATAACGTGGCTACAGGTCTTAGAGCCCAGTTGATGGCAGCATATGTGTAGAGATAGGAAAAGGGCTGGCATTAAAATCTTCAACATAAAATTATTTAATTTAATGCACCATTGCTATTGCAGTGTTGTGATATAAATCAAATATCGACATCCTCACCAATGTCAGAAGAAGGATGTATTGATAATATTGATGGAAATATATTGTAAGACATCAATATCAGCTGTTAAATTCCTGCATGTCAGCAGGAGAAGCCAAAATAAGAAAAAATGGTTTAAGTTATTCTTCAAGATGCATTAAGAACATTAGTATTGAAAGGTGTTAAATTGCTAGGACAGGAGATGAGAGAGGTTGTGTGCGTGTATGCACGTGTGTGCACGCGTGTGCACATGGGTGTTTGTGTGTGTATGTGTGTATCTATACGCTGGAGGACAGCATACATGAGGAACAGTCAATGGCACTACTGCATGGTAATCAATTGCCATTTGTGAGGTGAGTGAGGTGGGGGGAGGGTAGAGAGGTGGGGGATCAGCGCAAATTATTTTCGCCGTGTCCTGTCATGCTGTGCAGTCAGCCGGCTGGCATTGCAGTGCAAGATAAATGGCAGCAGATTCACAGGAACAAGACAGCAGTTAGTCATACCTGGGAGTGCAGAAGCCCTGCGGAGGCTCACATCAGTACGACGTGAGAGGCACTTGTGGTGATATGGAGGATTATGAGGAGAATCAGGGTGAAATTAATCAAATGACAGCTTTTATGAAATGTGTAGTATGTTACAGCATGCCTCTCTCTCTTCTTCTTCATACATACAGATATAGACACATACACACAAGAGAACTGCACAGCGTTTTTTTTTTTTCCTCTTTTCTCTTTTCTCAGTAGTTATATAATATTTCTGGCTGTGACTATGTGGCTCCCTCAGTAATGACATTTTACCACTAGAGAGTGCAAAGGTCAGCAGGATAGATAGGAGTTGTTCCTGTTTTTAAGTGTAGCCCCTCAGATGGAAATTTAATTAAATGTCCTTTTTTTCTGATGCACACAGTGAGTCCTGAAAGTCCAGCCGCCATTTCTGGGGCGAGGCGTAGATAGTGCTCCCCCACTGTCCGTAAGCACAAGGAGGCCACACACCAAACAGGGCCGCATTGATCAGCCTGGATTCTGCATCTCTGAACATCTGGGGTAAATTGAACAAGTGGCTACTGTTTGTATGGACAGCTCCCTGTTCGCAACTTCAGCACAAATTCATAATTGTCTGTGGTCTTCCATGCCGGCAGGGATTCTACAGAATCGCATCTTTTCTGGTTTTCCGACTTTAAGGCCCCTATTTAAAATGTCCGTATGGATTTTCGTATCAGTCGATCAAAATGAGATGATTGTGAAATGTCGCAGGAACTACATTAACACTAGCTTATCCATCACACATTAAGAGAACATGTGTATTGATCAATAAGAGATGCTCCAAAGGATTGCACAAGCTTAATTTTTATCTGATTTTAACGGTGCATTGCTTTACTAGCTACTGATAAATCAGAAATATAAATGTAAGTAATTAATCTGAGCTCTGATCCCATGATGCTTTTCTATGGCACATAGAAATATGTTTTACTTGTACTTGGATTCTTTTTTGGTATTGTATTCCCAATCATACCTTTAAAGTTAAAAAATGTCAAGATTGTAGTCTTGTCTTTAGTGATGTTATAACTGGGTTACCATAACAAATGAAAATGTAGACTATCAGTTTTTTCTTTTTTCCTCCCCAGGGCTCTTCCCCTGTTATATATCAAAGACTATTGATACAGGGCATAAACACACACACTCACACACACACACACACACACACACACACACATGCACATGCACACACACACACACACCCACACATTTAATGGAAACAACAAATGGAAAAGCTTCCATTGATCTGAGATGTGCACGGTCTATTCCAATAGGAGCCAGTTCCCAAACTAGTCTCAAGCAACACCTTTGCTAACGGCTCAGACTATTGATTTATTTTCATTGCTGTTGAATCCTCACACAAACTCCGCTGAATTATTTGTGCAGTGGGATTCAGAAGATGCATATGTGGGCTGCGGTTTGTGACAAATAATGACTGACTTACCAAACTCTGGGTTAATATTTTGTTAATATCTCTGTTCCCGTGAAACGCTCTCACATAAAATCTTCAGTCCATTTAAACGATACAGCACTAAACGGTCCTTGCAGCAAAGTGGAGCTGGGACACAGTGTGTTTGGAATTAGGGGGGTATTTTTTTATTGCTTTTCTTTGATGGGGATACGAATTTTGTTCTTCCAGTGGGTGTCTAGTAGATACTGTCAAATTTGCATCGCATTGATTTCCATGTTAAGAATAGGCCCCTTGATCCCTTGAGAAGAGATCTTCATTGGGTGGGTTCTGTTACCTACATACTAGGCAGTGTTGCCTGATGTGCTCTCAGACTCTGTGCCAGAGCACAGCCAGACAGGAGAGGCACAGTCATACACAGCCCAGTCAGGTCAAGAGAGAGGTGATTCCACCCTGGGATAAGGGAGCAGATTCTAGCCAAAGGCCAGCATGTGCAGTGGAGAGTGAAATGGCTGTTTGAATCCATTCCGCTGGTTCCTCTGATTCTATCCTCTCCGTTTAAGTCAGATAAAGTCCACTATGTTGTACTGGGCCTTGTGTGAGAGGAGCTCCTAGTGACTGCTGTGATATCTGTGTTCTGTGGGATTAAAGAGGTCCTAATGGCTGTTCTCTAAAACATTCTTAGTGATATATTTCACAGTTGTCACAATTTAACATGAATACTTACTGCAAACGGGGGATTAACAGAATGCTCTTTAACATTTAACATTTAATAGTAAAACCAAGAGGAAGTGTTTTGATGGACATACCATGCACACACCAAATCAGTGGTCTTAGAAACACTAACACTAAGGCTCTGCAGTATGGTGGAAAATGTGGTTTTAGCAAAATATAAAATCTTCCCCCTGTAAAATCAAATCTGGACACAGTGGTACAGTATGGTGGTTATGGAATTTGACCTGTAATTGTGATCTTGAATAGATTATTGCTGTTGTATACCCTAGAGCAGGGTACAATGCTTCAGTAATTATCTAGTTGCATACATTGATAATAATCATAACCAAAGTCATATTTTCCTATTGTTCAGTTCAGCAGGGAATGCAACACAGAATCCATCCATGTCATGCGTTTGTAAGCCCTTATGCAAAGTACATATTATTTTCCATAACACCCATCACAAGAATAGCTACGCATCAGACATGCATACGTCTTTACCGCTATTTCTGTAGCTACAATATCACAAATGCTGAGTGAGCATTGTCAGCTTTGCGCATGAAGTTTGTATCACGCTAACTTGTTGCTGCATTCTCCAGTAGTCTTGCCTGGGAAGCAGCTCTCATCATTTCCGCCCTTATTGGAATGATAAGCAGGGCTGGAGGACTTGTCAGATCTGTTAGATAACCTCAGCATAATTATATCTGACCCACAGACTAGCACAAGGCAAGGGGGTGTGAGTGCCTCCCATTTCATCTTATATAACAATGAGAATACCTTGTTAAACTGATTTATCCTTCCTCCGGTGAAAAGAGCCCCTTGTCTTATTACGCAGAAAGAGAACAGTGTGACATAAACAGTCGAATACAGCTTGTGAAAAATTAACTCCACTTAAATTTGCCTTGCTAATCAATGTATGCTGACATGGGTTTTCTACCAATTAAAAATGGAGGAGTTATTGGATCCTATGATGCATTTCACCTGAAACGCCACGAGGGAATTCCTACCACAGCTCCGCCAGCCCAGGGGCTTTTCCACAGAGCTTTGTTGATGTGTGATATGAGGACGCCTCACATCTGAAGATGAACCCTACCGTAATAAATTCACACGCCATAAATTCTTAAGCGAAATGTCAAACTGTCATTTTACGAGCAGTGCACAGTAAGATCAACTCATTAGCTCATCCCGTACCTGGTCGAGAGTGACACACAACATGACATTTTGCAAAGATAATTTTTAAAGAGCTCTGATTTATTGAGTGCGTGCAAGTAAAATAAGTCATTATTTCAAAGTAGGCAGTTTTTTTTTTATATCCAGTTCCTGCTCATACACAGTAGAATAGATCTTAAATTCTTAAAATAATACAGCTGCCTTTGTTGGCTGGATATGACAATGCTGATGAATAAAATCAGATTGACAGCCCTTTTACAAATTCACTTTTCATTAAATATGCATTTCTCCAAGGCAGACTTTTTGAAAATGCTTATGCCATAAAGAAAGAGACGTGTTGAAAGTGTTGAAACCTGATTGTAGTAACTTGGGAAAAGGCTTCACTACACAGTAAAGTATGGGAAAACAAGCCAAAACAAAATTAAAAAATACATTTTGCTGTAGTCTTTTCAAGGTTCCATGCCCATTATGCAATGCCCAGTGAACCACTCAAACTGAGTCGAAGGGCAACATTCACGTGTTTTTTGTCTGAATAGGCATGAGCCCACAGTCTCTATTTCATAAGCAGAGCGTGGATACCATTTTGTTATCAATGTTTCAGAATCCATCAGGCCCTGGTGCTGGTCAGCAGTTCAGGGATGATTGTTTACGGTCACCGTTGAATGTGTAGTGACCAGAAAATGCCAACGCACTCCCACTGGATGAGGGCTGTAAGGTGCACTGGGAGACCCAGGCAGGGGCCGCGGGCCAATGGGGAAAAAAGCGTCAACTCTGTGCCTCATTAGCGTGTAATTTCATACTTGAATGAGAGGCCTGACTGGTGAAATTTGTCATCAGTTTTTGTTGTCTATTGTGTCAAACCTGCCTTTGTGGCTGATTTGGACTTCTATGAACTGTCTTTTTTATATCAAGTGAATAAAATGGTAGGATGTCGGAAACAGTAATAGTGTGTTCATCATGTGTACTTAATTGACATGACATTTACTGTCCACCTCCACCCTACAGCATCTGAATGCATGATATATGTGCATTTATGTATTTCCTTTCTCGCTTTTTTTTTCTAGTATCATTGGCCTTGAGTGCTTCACAGCTGCAATGGTTGGGATGTTAAAACTGTGTCAGAAAAAGATGAGATTATAAAGAATGGGACTTGATGAACATACACAGCTTCAGTTAGTACTAGTCTGACATTACCAGGTCAGTGGGGTTCTAATAGGTTGTTACTCCTAAATACACTATTACATTATATTCAGCCACCCCATCTCCATTGATATTACTTGGTTGGCTAATGTTATTTTGAAACATTATACAGTCTTCTTCATCACACTGTGAACCATGGCAGCATATCATCCACGAAATGTGGATAAGGTCAAAACCTATTGTTCTACCAGTGTTGTGACAGCTGGAGTCATATTTTAAGGTCACTCTCACAGGATGTGCCTGTCGTGTCAAGAATCAAAGCAAAGCCCTGCCTGCATGCTGTCTTACCAAAAGCGACACTTTCGAAAATCGTGTTTCAGGCCCTCTCTGAGTGTCAGCCCGTGACGTTCCCCAGACTCCGATAGCTTCTGCAGCCGGAAGCGCCGAAAGAGGCGGCTCTGTCCTTGCTAATTGCGCAGTGTGTGAAGGGCTCAACAGCATAATCATCTCATCAGATGGTCTGAATTATGCATACGCTACGAGCAGGGAAAATAAAAATTAAGGAAAGCTCATTTTGGAGCAGAAGATCACGCAAAAGCTGACTGAGGGACGCAGCAGAGTACTTTAGTGTCCCTCTTGTCCACTTGTCGAATTGCCGGCATTGTTTTCCATCTAAACACTGTATCTGCTCCAAAATACACTGGACGCTACTGAAATAACCCATCTGAGCCACTTAATGGTATTCCAGAGAGTCCTGCTTTTACAGGACATATTGGGAAGGGTGTGTGTGTGTCGTCTCCATGCCATGTTTCCCATGAGATATTGTCATTCAGACACAAAATATTATTCGTATCCAGGGAGAGGTGCAAAGAAGTTCATTTCTGCGATGGCCTGGAAGAGAGTTAGGGAGCACATCTCCAATCATATTTGTCAGTGTTTGTGCTGATAAATATATATTATCACAGGCCTATTGAACTTTGGGCCTGAAGGGATGCTGTCCGGCAAGTTTTCCAGCTCCTTTCAGGCAATGCTCACAGAACTGGGGACGCAGGGGATAGATTGGTTCATTTGAGGTAGATATTAATTGAATCAGCTGGTGAAGAGGTGGAGCAAAAGCCTGTAGACATATCAGCTTTGCAGTACCATTACTGAGAAGACTGTGTCATAGATTATGGTACAAAATGTAAAATGTTAAGAAGCGCTTGCGTGAATTGTGATCTTACAGGTGCAAATAAATGTGAAAGAGAGACAAGCACTTGGCAGGCCTGGACAGGCTTTTTAAAATCTATTCCTGTCACTAATATACAAGGGAAAACTTAATGTATCATGTGAGTTTTATAAAATGGTACCAGCCCAAACTGTGTTGATGCATTACAACAGGGTTCACCAGATAAACATCATGTGCACACTCTCTTCCAGGGGAAATCCGTTTGAATTCAGTCCTGATAATTTGTGGAGACTTAATTGGGACTCTGTCATTGCAACTCAAAAAAATGCAATGGGACAGGAACACAATCCCCCCCTCGACAAACACACACACACACACACACTCCCTTTCTTTCTAGAATGTTAAATTTGAGGGGGCAATTGCCTCAACTGGGTATTTATTGTGATTTTTGTGACTCATACTTTTAGCATGAAGTCACAAAAATTAGGCGCTAGCAATATGCAGACTGCTCAAAGATCACTCTTTTTTTGTTATACATTAATTAAATGTCCTACTGATTACGTTGTTCAGCAGCAACATTCTCTCTGCATTATCATATTTAAGAAATTGCCAGAAATACTAATGTCAAACAGACAGCCGTGGATTTAGGAAGAAGGCTTGTTTTTTCCCCTCCTCTCCTGATCTGGAATCCAGCGGTGTGCTTTGAGGCGAGAGAGACGTGCATTTTAAATACCGAACGGATCAAATTCAAAGGCAAGATTTTAGCCTCTCAAAACAATTCCAGTCTCTGTCAATACAGTAAACGAATGTGAATTTGAACCGGCTTGCTATTCTCGTTTCATAGACGTTGCCAGGTATCTGATCCCCGGGGACAGAGTCGGAGGCAGCTGGACTGGCTCCAGATCTCCAGTCTGCAGCAGGCTGGCCTCTGAGTCTTACAGATGAGTGTGAACACGGTTTCAGCCCGGCGCTAATCATAAGCATGTTCGACAGTAAGTTTGCCCCGGAGCTAAGGTAACTGGAAGATTAGGACCCCCGATACAATGCAGGGCTTCATAAATCTAGCACGCCTGTGGATTTTCTTTGCACGTTGCTCTATCTCGCATCGAGTCGTGGCTATAAACGACCAGGCATTGTGGAAGAAGGGAACAAGCTACAACATAACGCACAATAAACCCTGTCACATAAAGGAGGCCTGTGTAAAATAACTGGATCAACACTCCATTTTATGATGTCACCGTAAAACGCCTGCATGCACGAGTACAACTGTCACTGGCTTGTCCTTATAAATCAAGGAAAGAACTGACTCCAGAGATGAAACGGAAGTTTATTTAGTGGGGATTTTTTTGGTCATGTACCTCAGTAAAATGTCTTTTTTTTTCCCTCAAAAGAACTGTACTAATAGGTGATTCTCCAGCAAAAATAAACTCATCAAGGTTTGGAATGTTGACAGGGGAATAGCTGGTTAATTTGCTACCGCTGCTTAAAAAGTATGTAAAAAGTACAAAATTTTTGAGAACAGAAATTAAAGTTTTTGATTTATTCACATAAGACTACACAGCTTTACATAAGACCACTCGTTCAGTTAAGAGGGTGTTTTTTCCCAGTTGAGCAAGGGTTTCCCAGGAGGTGATAGGGATTTTCCTAACCTAACTGTACAAAACTGTATATCATGTGTACCTTATACTGGCAGTTATTAATTTGCATTAAAACAATAGTGTTTTCAGGGCTACTGTAGATTTTCTACTTTTAAAACGTGACATTGCTTTGATATTCCACAAGAGGAGCGTTTGAAGAAAAAAAACTCAATTTTTGTAACTAATTTTATGAGGCTGTGCTAAGGTGATCTCTTATTTAAGAAACACCTTTCAGACAAACCAGCACTTAATGCAAAAAGCATGAGGAATTTTAGAGTCAGCAATGGTTACCATGTCACATCAATTAACAGGGCCAGTTTCATTACAGATTCTCCACCATAGCTTGGCATATCCCAGCTATGTTAATTATACTCATTGTGCCAATTATATTAGAATTAGCTGACATGTGTACATATTATCTGTTCATAGAGCTGGATATTTACTGAAGCTATTCAGGATGAGGACCTTACTTGAGGGTAAAACGTTGGTGCTCGGAAGCGCCGACCTGGAAGTGGAAGTTTGGTGTACTGGCCCAGCTCTCAACCACTGCGTCATGGAATTCAAACAAGGAAGCACGGAGCGAATTAGAATTTTCAACACAATATTCAAGTCTAAAAGAGCGTGTCTGGAGCAGGGCCGGGGGCTGAAGCAACAGGACTTTTCTGATTTGGGAAAGTTTGAAATGCGGCTTATTTCATTTCTCCTTTCTGCTCCGCTGCTGCCGAGCGTGTCTCTGCACCCTCAGCCCATTGTGAGAAAGTGAATGGGACATAGTGCTGCCACAGAGGCCTGCTGGGGGTGTGCAGGGCCCAGCGCGGGCATCCCCCAGTGCTTAACGCACCATGGGAGACAGGATCTCTGCTGGGTGCAGTAAGGGGAAGGCAGTAATTATTGTATTTACAGCCTTCTCTAAAGCCATGCTAGGGGTGAATCAATCCACTCAGAAGCACTATAGTTCTGGACAAATTAGCATTCTTGGAAAGAATTATCATTATTATGATTACCCATGTCTGGAGTAGCTACAAAAATTGTGGAAAAAATTTCAAAACATTGTATTGCATATTCTGGTGTTAACGACCAGTCTGAGATTAAACGGTTTAAAGGTTGGAGAGGGGCCCATGAATCTGGACTGTATCTGCGGTGGGCCCGACCTTCCATTAGCCCGACACTGCTGGGTGCTGGTAGTTGGTGGGGGGCGGGGGTGCTGGGGGTGAACATATTCGGCTTTCTGGCAGTAAGGCCCATCTGAGGCTCATCTCATCCAGGTGGGTGGTCACTGGTACAGCCCATCCTGCAGTCTCGGGCTGTACTCCAGCTGGTCAGGGTGAGAGCACAGCTAGTAAGGGCTGGAATAACTAATTGAGATGAAGTCCAGATTTAACGGCGGAGGAATAATAATAATAATAATAATAATAATAATAATGATAATAATAATATGCTTGGCAGATGCTCTTACCAAGTGTAACTTGCATAGCTTGCCTCTTTATTCTCCATTTCCAGCTCTAATTTTCCATTTTTCCAAGCACCTTTCTCAAGGCTACAGCAGTAGCATCCCACTTGGGGACTCGAACCTGCATCCTCTGGGCTACAAGCTCTGTTCCATAACCAGTATGAGAACCGTGACTCCCAAATGAGGGTGGGAGATGGGGGAATAGGCATAAAGAGATGGAGGGAAGGAAGGAAAAAAAAAAAGACTTGCACATTTGCCGTCTCCACTCGGGCTTGAAATAAAGACAGGGGGGAATTCTGATCTCGACGGGATGTTTTCTGAGAAGCAGCATGGGCCAGCCCGACCTGTCTGGGAGAAAAAGAAGTTATGCTAACACACTCCGCTAACATGTGTCTCACACAGTCAGGAGCCTTAATGGACTACAGCATGGGAAGAGAGCAGAGATCAATGGGAATCAGGGGAAGCTTTCAAAGGGCTGGGGCCTCATGTAGATGTAAAAATAGCCTGGGTCTTCTCCCAACATTGTTACACTAAGCAGGAAACGGTAATCCAGTATTGCAGCCCTGAGCCGGACACTATTGCTAGTAACCACAACTTCCTCCAAAAAAAAAAAAGGAATTATAAATGAAATTAAAACAAATGTTAAGGTCATTTGTGATGTGATGCACACTTTCAGTTATGTAATAATGATATTACCCTGTAGATTAAAACATAGTGTTGGACATTTCTTCTTCAAAGCAAAATGTGATTTTATATTGCATTAGTCCAAGATGCAGAAAAATGTTTTAGAAGTAAACTGCAAAGTCTGTCTTGGTATCAGACACAGTGGTCTTGTTCATGTGTACAAATGTAAAAGCAAACAAGATGTCATGCTCCTGTGTAGTTCACATTTATCTACTGTGTGTGCGTGTGCGTGCGTATCTATATGAAAAAAAGAGCATGGGAAAAAATATACCAAAAATTTAATACTGTTCCCTGTAGCCCCCACAACTAGTTTCTTTATAGCGGTGCTGAATTCAGAGCTTTCAGATGTGCACATGTCCATGACAAGCGTTCTATTCTTTCATACAGCCCTTTTTCTGTTTAAATCTTCTTTTTTTAATGCTCTGAATTCTATAAAGGCGTCACAGATGCGTAATTTATTCAACGTCATTTCATTCCACCGATGTCCAACCTTAAACCTCTTCCCCTCGTTTAGTGCCGTGCCCCTGTGCATATTCGCTGGCCTTTATCCCCCCCCCAGCTTCGTGCACTGATATATATTGTCATCTGTCCCCGTTTTCCGTACACAGCTGTGGTGACAGAGACACTGCGGCCTTTCTTTCATCGACAAAGCCCAGCTTGTGCCTCCCCGTCTGGTTCCTCCTTGTTATATTCCAGCCCTTGGAAATGTGCTCCCCTCGGCAAGGCGGGGGTAAATGAAGAGATTTGTTTCCAATCAGGTAGCGCTGGCGTGCCTGTCGCCGCCTGCGCTCGGAGACAATTAGCCAACACCTGCTAGCAGCAGATTGTTGTGGCAGATTTCTCCTGCGCCCCGCCCCTCCTCCTCCCACCATCTGCCCTGGGAAAGGTGTTGCGCAGGTCGCCACGCGTCGGAGAGCCGCAGCGCAGAGGAGCGAAGAGGCCGCCTGTCTATTCTGTTTTTTTTTTTTTTTTTTTGTTTTTCCTCCCCTCCTCTCTGGTCCCCTCGTTTTGCAGTGAGGGGACCCCTTTTGGAGAATTGGGCTTGTTAATGAGCGACCGCATGCACAAGCCGGCACGAGGGCCTTTGTGCTCTGCTGTACCTTACCCCCATCACGCTTCACAGCTGGAGCGCTGAGCAGTTTGTGTGGCCCACTCTCACACGCTCACACAACAAGCGGCAAACACTCACTCCACAAACACACACAACACACAAGCGCTCACACCAAAGCCCGAACAAAGCACACAAACTGTTCTGCTCGCTCACACGCGTGTGCTGTACGCACACGCTAACAGCCAAACACACAGCCCTGTAAGCCCACACACACACACACACAGTCCTAAACACACATTCACACAGACGCACACCTACAAACACAGTGAGAGGAGCACATACAAGCCCTCCTACAGCTCCCCTTTCATCCAGAGCACCGCACAGCTGTTCGCATAGCCAGCCCCCATCCTGGCCTCTGAGATCCAGGCTCTCTCGCCGGGCGGGGACTCAGAGGGCAGGTCGCTCTGTGCTGGCTGTGCCTCCCGCAGGCCATTGCTGCATTTCTCATCCCCGATTACACATGTACTCACTCAGGCACTGAACCCCATACATTATTCACAGGGTCACGGGCAATAAAAAATGCATTCGTGTTATTATACAGCGCGGCATAAACAGAGATAAACTCTTAAACCTTAACTGCAACCTTGACTTGACAACTTGACAAGCGTAACTTGACTGCAACCACTATTCACATCCTAAAGGTTTGATGAAGGTGCTCTGTTTCAAAAGGCTTGGTTGAAAATGTTACTCACCGATACTGAATACAGACACCATGCGATTCCTAGAGACAAGGCGATGTAGAGAAGCATTTGCCTTCTGTCACATGAATTCTAGGTGTGGTACTTAACAAAAGACATTTAGTCCATTACTGTTGCCTTCTAAGATGCCTCAGTTAATGGTCAATTAGGGAGGTCATTTCCTGAAATTTTTCTCTTGTTAAAATAATTAGCTAGGGGATATTATTGTCAGGGGCCTGCACAGAGGGAAGTCATGTATACATATGTCAGTAGTAAGCCTAACCTCTCTCACAGATTAATTTCTCTGTCCTTACAGCTAAGCGGCAGGAAGGTCAGAATAGAATGTCTTATGCAGCCAGTGGAAAAGATTCTGGTACATTAAGGCATTCTTTTTGTTGGAATTTAAATGAAAATGTACTCCGCTGCTACTTTTACTTTTTTTAAAGATGCATTTTCAATTCATATATTCATTTCATGCTGATGTCTAATGCATCTGAACTGGACTACTTTATCTTGAACCGAACTTCATTGTCATACCAGATAATCAGACTGGAGAAACGCTTTGAACTCAGATGACGGTTCTTGACTCTAAGCCTGAGGGAGAACATCCACCAGGTCAATATTGTGATTTAATCCGGGCTTTAGCGTGGGACTTGATATAGCTGGGTTTCCTTTGAATTCTACAATGAAATACTACTCATATGAGCAAACTGCCAAGTTTTTTTTTTTTATTTTGAATAAAATCCAACATTGAAATTGAGAAATCTCCACCTCACTTCACAGTCCCTTCAAGTATAAGTAACACATAACTGAGATTAAGAAACTAGGGTCATTTTCACAGGTTACATTTTGCATATCAATTTATACAGCTGGATAGTTCTCCAGCAGTACCTTTAGCACAAGGATAACAGCAGGGCAACTGGCCCAGATATACAAACCTGCAACCTTCTGATTACAGTTCAGCCTCCAAACGACTATTCCGCACTCAAGAGTAGCATAAATGCATAGCCCAGAAAGGTCAACTGCTTGGAAGGCAGCTTATGCTATTTGTACACTGCCAACGCATAGTGAAAGAAACACTTAACACACAGTGCAGCTAATGGGGTATAAATACAGCTACACTATGTGAATGCAATTCTTTTTCCTATAGGACCACATAGTGTGCACACATGGAGTCCACCCTATATCTAGGGCAACCCACAGAGTTAACATCTGATGCACACTTGAACTTGTTTATATAGCATATATAATGCAGGGCGGCTCACACAGTAAACTCCACTTTGGTAAAATGGTAAAGGATTGTAAGATCCCAGGGCCTGGACCCCTAACTGCCCTGTGATTGTAGCCTGTGGTCAAGAAAAGCACAGGTTCCAGTTTTAGACCTGCTTTTGGTTTGGTTCTGATTCATCAGAGTCACTTTCCCTGCTTGAACCTTGCCTTACAAGAAGGTTTGAACAAAGATTCAAGAACACAGAAGCGGAGAAGAGGGAAGCAGGGAGCACAGGATCAGAGCCACAGGGCAACTTCACACCTCTCTGAATTTGGTGAATGCAGGTCAAATGTAGTGCATAGCACAACTGTAATGTCTATAACTGTGCATATGTTTGTTCTGAACGCTGATAGGTCGGAAAACATGCCCAGAGAATGTAAAAGGTTGGGCACACCAAGAATTTGTAAAATAGACTCCTTAGAGCCATTAGCTTGAGGTGTGCTTTTGTATAACGAAGCACACATACACTCTAGGTTTCCAGGGAACACAAATAATGTCCAGTCTTTTTTTTCTGAAAAGAACAGTGGCCTTTATGCATTTAAGTTTTAGTATCTAAAAAAATGTAAGTCATATGTATGAAATGTTATTGAATTTCTATCAAGCTTTTGTGATTTAATGTTTGTCAGTCTACAACATTAAGTTGCAGAACCATAAAACGCATTTCCTAGCATTTATATAATATTCTGTGTCGCCAAGCAGCTATATACCTGTGTTTTTTTTCCAAGGTGAGCACATTCCTGGTTTTTCTGTGATGCTCTTCTTGATATGCTCATCCTTTGAGAAGTTGGTGTGATAACTTTAAAGTTACAGTCAAAGCCAAGGATCTCAATATTATGGTGGGTAAGCAGTGGGTTTATAGAATTTTATTTACCCATTAAAACAAAAAAATCAATGCTGAGGCCAAGCAAGGCATGCTTTCTATCAAAAACCATGTTTATTAGTGTGAATGTTCAGAGAGACCATTGCCATCTCTCAGAAGTCATCTGAAATAGCAAAAGGTATGTTTGATGCCTCTATGGGTATTAAGAGTATATCCCTGATCCCTTTGTTACAGTGCAGTGTGTATGTTAGGATACATTCTTTAAATGCAGCATTGTGCTGTTTTACTGACATGTTTAAGGCATCAGGCGACAGCTATCATTCTGATGTCTATTGGCTTTGAGTTCAAGGTTTGAGTCTGCGGTTGAGGGTTTGTGAGTATTATGAGTATGAGTATTATGAAAGTCAGTATGTGTTATATTTTGTCTCTGTGCGACAACAGAGCTACCTCAAACTGCTCACCTCCTGTCATAAAAAAGGTTTAGTGCTTAAATGTAATTGAAATTGTGGTTTATTTGTAGTGTTTAGCAGCTCCCCTTGAAACACAAAAGCTCTGTCAGAAGGAATAAAAGGGTTAAATCCTATGGCACTGAATGCTTTTGGTCTTGATAAATGTGTCATTTGCATTGTTTCTCATTGTGTTCAATGAAGGCAGCCCTGTACTTTCTACAGTGTTCATTTGCATACATCCAGTGCTAATCAGGGCATCTTCAGACGTTAACGGCGCCGCTGCCAGCTCCCGTGTCTTCAGCGATCCTCCAAGCAGCCAAAGGACAGGGGACACGTGATTTTTTTTGGTCCCCTCTCTTCAAAGCTGAGCCACAGCAGAGAATGACCGGGGAGATGACTCGGGGGCGTGGATGCTGGCAGAGGGAGGCTGAAAGTGCAAATTGACTTCAGAGAGTTGGAAGTGTGGGGTTGGCAGGTTGGGGGGGGGGGGGTCCTTTCACTCACCACAAATGAACTAACAGGTGGTGGCTAGGAGGCTTGGAAGTAGGGATCTGAGGGTGGCCAAGAGGTAGAGCCCAGGCTCTACCATCTCCCATCAGCCTGTGATCTGACGCCAAGCTGGCAAGCATGCTATCAACAACGGAGACTGCAGATGTTGCTGCTTCTCTTCTCCAGCATGACCCTCAGCTTTTCCTGTGTGTGTCTGTGTGTGTGTGTGTGTGTGTGTGTGTGTGTAACCACGTGTGGGTATCCTGATCAAGGCTATGTCAGACTGTCAATGTTAGAGCTCTTTCTTGAGTAGCACTTTTCTCTGTTTTTTCCTATGGTTTTTGTTTTCTTTATTTTTTTTTCCATCACCACTGGTTAAGGTGGTCGGATGCTTCCTGTCATTTCTTCTTAGCATCCAATTTCATTACGAACACAGGCTGTGAGAGTTGGTTGCATTGGTGGTTTGGTGTATTTATTCTGAAGAACTTCAAACACCTGCCGTCAGCCTGCAAGGATCCTTAGAGGGAGATCGTGCTTGTGGGCAAAGTCAGAGCTTTATTAGGTCCGTAAAAGGTCATCATTACTATGACGTCCTCACTGTCATTACACATGTTTAATGTGTCAATCACATTTTAGCATTGCCACATTGAACAACCATAACTAGCCAGGCCAGTCATCGATGGTGATGGTTCTTAATGTCAGTTTGCTCAGTCTCATTTTCATTCTCTGGTGAATGTTCAAGAGAACAGCTTGCATTTCCATCTGCCCAGTTTAGACATTAAAAGCCACCCAGGGTAGGTCTGTGAGAAAATAAAACCCAGGGAATGTGTTTAGGTTGATGTACCAAGCCTTTATTAGTCTGCCTTGTGAGGTTATTTGACTTGTGTGTAGCACCTTCAACTAAACACTTTCCCTGAGGTTAATTCACAAGATTTTTTTTTACTTTTCCAGAAAAAAACTGTTACTTTCAAGTTCATGTGCGAAACACGTAAACAGAAGAAGAAAGATCAACTATTGGTTATTTGTTGCAGAACATCCCTTGGTACCCTTGAAATAAAATGTGTCTAAAGATAGAAACGGAACAGGAGTTAACAAAATGCGCTCCCACCGCCAATTCCTTAATGCTCTTGAATATTCCTTTGACAGAAATGTCTCCTCTGCGTCTTGCTGTAGAATCGCTAAACCACTGTAAACTGTCATGACAGCATAGCAGTCAGCTTTGGCAGCGTGGCGATATCCGTTCGATAAGAAAGCCCCCCGGTGTGCTTTTAAAGCGGTGCTCCAAGCGAAAAAGGTTCAAGAAAGAGCCTTCCACGCCACTCTAGCTTGGAGCAAAATCGTTCTTGGCAGTCCTCGGAGGCCGCTCTGTTATGTGCCATTTGAAAGCATTATGAAATCTGCCATCTTGACTGTGTGAACTAAAAAACAACAAGATGGCAATGTGCACCACCTGCTACTCACATTGAGTTGGGTGTTTAAATATGTAGGCCCTAATGGCGCTTATTCCCCTGATGAATGTTGCGCAGATCAGAGCACGGAGTGAATCAGGGCTCCGGCAAAGGGGGCTCGTCTCGGCTTGACAAGCCGTACACCGGCTTTGATTTTATTAGAGAACAAACAGGCGAGTGACAAATCTGTGTTGGTGAACCCCCTCCCCCCGGGAATCTGGGTGGTGGTGGTGGTGGTGGGGGGGGGGGGGGGGGGGGGGTGGTGCTGTGATGAATCTTTTATTTTTCTTTCTTTCAGAATGAGACACAAGAGTGAGGTGAACAGTCCAAAGGACTCCATGAAAACAAAGAAGAAAGGAAAAATAAATATTCAAGGATTCTCAAACAATGGCATAAGCGCAAATAAGACGTCACAGAAGGCACCTCTGGGTGATCTCCAAAATACCATTAGCAGTTCACTTTACAGTTATCTGAAATGAATGCATGATTTGATCTCTTATTCATACTAGTTTCACTGAATCAGCTGCCTGCCTGTGGCTTATTTGTAAATGCTTGCTATGTCCAGCCTGTTTCTCTGTGGAATGTATTTGCTCACATACCCAAGTTAGGTGGTTTTTCAACTTCAGGTGCAATGGGGTTGAACTAATCACATCCCTGCTTGCTGTTTGGCAGCAGTGAAAAGAAACCTGTATGAAAGTGATCGATGGCCTATTTGAACTTAGTGTAAATACAAGTGAATGTTGCCTTATGAGCTCGATGCCTTGTGTCTCCAGTCTTCTCTGATGAAAGACTGCAAATAGGAACTGAATGAGAACCTTGCTTGGCTCCACGCCTTTCCACCTCAAGCTACAGCACGGATATTTTTGTTAGCCGTTAATTACTGTCATGTGGCACTGACACCTTTCTCGAGATGGCGGAAACTGAGAGTGATTGACTCCTGATGGAACAGGTTTTCCTCTCCCTTTGGAAGTAGAACCCACAAAGTAATCATTTGCTCACATTCATTAGATTTTTTTTAAAGCTGTTTTCCAAAAAGAGGCCTAGCAGTTAGTGTCTTCGTAGAATACAATTATCACTTTACATTACAGTTTTTTGTACATTGGTCTGGTCTAGAATGAACTCACAATATGATTGCAATGCATAAATAACTTAATATTGTAAATATTATGCTATTTGTGATATATTTTTACGTAATGTGTTTATGATGTTCCTAGGGTTAGTGGTGCCGTAAATGCTAGAGGCTATGTAATTCACTTCCTTTGATTTCTGTGTTGTATTGGTCATCAGTTTTCACATACAGTATCTTCAGCATCAATAAAGGATGATGACACAAATATAATTAAATGTGTCAGATTAGTCAACAGTGACCCCATTCCTTTGGAATTAAACAAAATGGGAACTGTCAGGAAAGTAGGAGGCATTGGCTACTCTTTACATTGCTATAGTACAACGCCTAGAGCATTCACTTACAACTCCAAACATTAACTCTTTGTCCCATTGGCTGCCAGTTCCCCTGGCCCTTTGATCCTATGATTATGCAGGCATGTGAAAACTGGAGGTCATGAATTCTGGTTTCAGTTTTGGCAGCTGAAGTAGGGTGATGGAGTCCAGGGTGAGAGACCATGTGGTGATGTGTTGCGTTTGATTGGTGGCCAATGCGCGTTTCACACCAACGCTGACCTAACGCAACTCCACAAATGGTAAAGGAATGCCTCCATTTCATGCTTGACCCGTGCCCCCTCAGTGTTGGACCATTTCCCTTCCTATTCCTCAGAACTGACCCTAAAACCAGTGGTGGGAAAGCGAAAATTATATTCAATGACACTTCAAGCTCCTAGAAACGAGCAGATTCCCATTGCTTTGCCATCGATCATTGAAGCCACCCACTTCTTCACTGGAAACAAAAGTCACAGGGTCTTCAACTTTTGTTCTGCCATTAATTTCAGCCTGTATGTCTCTTTTCTCCAATTTTTGTGTTTGGAATGCACTATCTTGGACAAAGGCCCGGCACCCAGTTTGACAGAGGAGAACATAATGCTTCCTCTTCAGCTCAGCTTTAGAGGTAAGGAGCAGTTGAAAGGTTGCTAGTTTGATTCCCCACTGGGGCACCGCTGCTGTGTCCTTGGGCAAGGAACTTAAACCAGAAATATCCAGCCAAAAAACTGTAACCTATGTAAGTTTCTTTGGATAAGAGCATCTGCCAAATGCCAATAATGTAATCCAATGTAATGATTTTGAGTATTGGTGTGCAATATTAACCCTTACCTATGGGTGCTAGAGTATTAGGACAGCTCTCTGTGTCAAATCGCAGGAAACAGGTGTCTGGCTATTGATAGAGCATGGGGCAGGAAGGTACAGTACGTGGAGCACTGTTATGAAAATCAGGTGGTTTACGGTTGCGAGGCCTCCTAGAGCCATAACTAATCACCGTTACTAACGGTGATTTCTTTCTATTTTTACGTCCGGGGGCCAGGTGGCTGTGGTTGGGATATGATTATTATTATTCATAACAGGTTGCTGTTTTTTTTTTTCAACAAAACTACCTTGGGGATTCCGGCCACCTGGGTGACAGAGAAATGACTTGTTTTGGTATTGTGTGTCACAGCAAAAAAAAAAAAAAACAAAAAAAACAAATGGAGCAAAGCAGCTGTTATTCAGAAAGCAGAGAAGTGACTGCAAGTGTATTTCTTCCTATCATAGTGCACTGTGATGCAGGAGGTGACCTCTACAATGGGCAAATTATTACATAATAACGGGGTTCATTTAAAAAAGAACATCTATGAAGATCATGATAATGATTTGTAGGTTTATCATTACTCTTCTTTCTTTGCCTCCCTCTCCCCTAATAATAGAGCTTAGGTAATAAAGCAAGTGTAATAAATGTACACATTTTAAAATATTTAATATCTTCATATAGTACAAACATTAACCAAGGGCCAAACATTTTTCAAATGTTAAATAGCCACCTGTTTAGTAATATAGTGGTAGTGATGATGATTATATCTGAAATATATGCATGTTTAATACATATTTTGTTCAGTTTACCTGCACAGTTATTTACATATCTCACGTCTCCCGCCAAATGAGGGAAAGGAAGCCTACATACCAGGGGGCGCTCCTTCAGTAAGGGCAGAGATAGGCTGAGACTGAAGCACAGTCCAGTTCCTCTCTTAGACCCTTAAGAGAGCAATTAAACCTCCATCAGCTGTGACAAATTACAACTCGTAACACTGCCTGGGTAGTTTCTATTACTCGCGAAACGCCTACCCATTTCCACCACCCCACCTGCCCCCGCCCCCGACCCCCAAGCAACTCGGGTGGCACGCCACTGCCGTCTGCAAGGGCTGTCCTCGAGCAGGGCCACAATGGGCCTTTTGAGAGCGAGGGAAAAGGTAGAGAGAGCTGTTGTGTAAACACCGGGGCCGGGAGACTTGGCAGGTAATAGAGCGGACATAATGAGCTCTAAGTACCTGTAATCCACAGAGACATCGTGCAGGAATGACGGGCCAGGGGGAACTCCCGCAGGTACGCGTAATTGGTCCCCTGCCAGGTTGGATGTGTGTCAGGTGTAAGGTGTCAGCGGTGTGGAGCGTGGCCCGTTGATCTAAGAGAGAGAGAGAGAGCGAGAGAGAGAGAGAGCAAGAGAGAGAGAGAGATCGTTCCCCCTCTCCTGACCTGAATTTAATCACGGAGGCAGACAGCTGGCGCAGGCTCTACCTGCCTCACATTTCAGAGGCAAAGTCACTGGAGCAGATGGGAGGA
The DNA here is from genome assembly GCF_013368585.1 of Megalops cyprinoides. Taxonomy (NCBI): domain Eukaryota; kingdom Metazoa; phylum Chordata; class Actinopteri; order Elopiformes; family Megalopidae; genus Megalops; species Megalops cyprinoides. The sequence continues at coordinate 22,101,845 of NC_050596.1, forward strand.
AATCGAGGAACATGTTTGCTCAGGTTTGAGCTGACAGCCCTAATGGTTCAGTGTTGTGTTGCTTTTCCCAGCTGATTTTGAAAATGACAGCACATTATAAGGACAGTGTCTCCTTTCATGTTATTACTGTACATTTCAATTACATTTATTACTGATATTACATACATCGATATACAGTATATATATGTGTATTTATGTGTTTGAGAGAGAGAGATGGTTGGTGTGCATTTCTAATAAGTTATAAAGTGTATAGTTATATTTTAAAATTACCGTCTAAAAATAATGTTCACATATACCACCAGGGGACTGAATTCAGATGTTACAGCTGTTTCTCACAACACATTCACAGTGTTTTAGTTTTGCATTCTTATTTTCCATGAAGGCCTGTTAATTGTGCATTTAATTTATGCCTCAGTGATTCTGTAGGCGAGGGATAGGTAGCATTCAACTCCACTCGCAGGGAGATGATGAGAAACAGGCAAGACAGCTGCCTCTTTTCTCTTTCATTTCATCCGGTTATTGGTTAAATCAGTGGAAAAAAGAACATTTTCAGGGCATTTCAGGCTGTGCCTTGTCACAGTCAAGTATAGTAGTGGTATATCAGTGATTGGCCAAGGGCAGCATGAGAGCCTTGCGGGTTTCCTGCAGAAGGTAGATGCTGAAGGAAAGCGATGTGGGCCTGATGCCCCTCTATACTTCCCCACTGATGTCAAGTGAGATTTTCAAGCTATGTTGAGTGCACTCTTTCACTTTAGTGTGATAGAGTACTTCTGGAGATAGCCTAGGGATATGTGTGTGTTTGTGTGCGTCTCTCTGTGTGTATGTGTGTGCGTGCGTGCATGTGTTTTCTGTGTAGGTGGTGGGGGAAGGGTGAGAGCATTGAGGCAGTTTAGTGGGAAGACAATTTAAATTATATTGGACATGCGGGTAGTATTTTTTTTGGTAGGGTGGGACATCTCAGGTCAAAGCAGCCCAGGTCACCCATGACAAACTTTCTTATCATTTCCACACCACCTTGCTTCAGAAGCTGCTCACTTGTCAGCACATAATATGCAAACTGCTTTATTTTGGAAATAAGTAAAACCTAACCTACATCGCTCATACCAGTGCCAATCATTTCAGTCATGCATATGGCCACTTTAGTATGACCCAAGAGAAAATCCAGAAGCTCCATCTTAAACAACACAGCATGTGTGCAATTCACATTATGTATAAAGATGTATTCAGGGAAACATGAATTACTTGAGGCACAACTTTAAAGAGAGCCACTAGTATGTGGCAGTCTAAAAACATGCTGCAAATTGTCCTTCCTGCCACAACACCAGAGATAGGTGATAAGGTAAGAGAAACACCAGAGATAGGTGATAAGGTAAGAGAAAGCAAAAATGAGAGGTAGGAAGGGAAAGTGAGACAGAGAGAAAGAAAGAGACTGATACCAAAAGAGGGACTAGTTCTGCACCACAAGCTAACTCGTCATGCAGATAAAGCATTTTTTTTTTCCATTTTTGAACTGAAAGAGAGAGTAAGAAGGAGACGGAGAGTGAGAAAGAGAAGAGTGATAGACAGAGATAGAGAGTTTGGCAGGCGCTGGCAGCACCCAGGAGGAGAGCCTGTCATGGTTGTGGGAGTATCAGTCTGCAGGACTTCCTACAGCGGGAACAGAGTGCTCGGCATGCCCGTGCCAGGGACACACAGAGCTCCAGACACCTGTTACCAACAGCCGTCTCCCCCTCCCCCCAAATACCCTCCCGTACAGGACAGGATTAACTCACGCAGGTTGCCTGAGCTGCCAGACTCACCATCATTCAGAGCCGTATCTTGGGAGAGTTGGTATTAGGTTAAGTGTACATTGTTCTGACAGCATGGAGGTTTTCGTGCACTGAGAGGAGATCTGTGCTCTGCTGGCCTGCCTTACAGAGCTTTAGTGTCTGTCTTGTTTCCAGGTCATACCACACCTTTTATGGTCTGCGCTTTTCTGAAATTATTTGTCTCATGTTCAAGCATTTTGGGCAAAACATACTTTGTTTTATGGATGCCTATTTTGTCAGTGATCCAAATCTTTATCTGTACAATGAAATTTATCATTGATGTATTGCTGACAGTTTTCTGTTTTCATTAACGATAAGGAGACACATACTGTTAAATACATTTCTCCCTTCCATTAGAGTGGGTGGATCAGATATTAAACTATTAGATGCAACAAGGTCAGAAGCCATCTGTCTTATTCCGTTATTTGTTAAATTAAAGCAGCATGCAACCTAACCGGACCACAGAGAATAAAACATTTATAATGGTATTATAATGACATATCATATGATATCATGTATAATTCTATATGGTCTTCTGTATATAATGGCATGAACACCATTTTGCACTGTTGAGAATTAAAATCAGTGTAGAGAGACATCACAATGACAACCAGAAAGATAGGGTGACATTTGTAGCCCTCTTGACTTTGGCTACCATTAATAATCATTTACTTGCCTTAAGCACACGGAATGGACATTTTCCATGCCAGTGTGCCATTTTCCACAACCCCCTCGTCTTTCTTCCCTCATCTAAAAAAAAACATTTAAAAGTCATTGATAAACCATTGGAAGAGAGCCCTTGAACATATGACAGAATCTTTCTACAAAAGAGACCTACATCTGTATTCAGTAAAAACAACTACATCATCTTAAAAGAAGAGTTATTCAATTAAAGTTTCCCTTAAGATGGCTTTACGGTGTTGATTGATCCCAGGGGTCCCCTTATCGTAATGTTGTCTTAATTGGTTCAATTAAATATTTACTTTCCCTTAAGATGACTTGGTCGTTTTGATTTATTACAGGGATATCACAACAGAACAGTGCATACTAACTAGATTACCACCAGTTGTGCTGAGTCCCAAACATGCGTCTGAATTTTCCAAGTTTAATTCTATCTATAAACAGGGGAATTAAACTACAATAAACACTTAAATATCATATAAATTGAAAAGGCATACAAGGTTTTTTTTTTTCCTTTTTTTTCTTATGAACCCTATATTTGCTTTTCCCTTGAACAGGAGTATGAAAAACAGCCAACATATGAAAAATACAGTACATAAAGTGTTGCATTTTGACAGGTGTCAATACAATAACTATCGGCACCTTTGTTCCACTGTTCCACTTTGTCTCAGCAGACTCGTTATGTCAGCCATCGATCTGTGTGGAGACAACTCATTTAATTTCCGTCACGCGCAGAACTGGACTTATCGAAGGCCTGAGAGCTGCAGTGTCCCATGCCTGGGAGGTCTATTGATCTGATGGATGGATGGACAAGAAAACCTGACACATTTTCTTACTACATTCAGTACAACAACAGTGTGGTCACTCATTCATTTAAAGAGCTACATGTACTGCATGAAAACACTTAATGCACAGCTACTGATTATTATTAGCAACAATTAGTGACTTGGTCAAGGTACTGAATAAATACATGAATATTTTTGAAATTATATTTTTATGTTTATTCATATTACTCACTTGCTGAGTAGTATTCCAGCAATCAAAATAGAAATGTTATCATCTGTTAAGTACCTGCTTCAAGTTTGCAGGCTAATTAATAATAGTAATAACAAAGTATAACTTATTCTGTCCACTTCCCCTGGACTCAATCAATATCTGTCCTAAAGTTTGACCCACAATTACATGCAAGTGTTACTTTTATTATTCATGAACTATTTTTTTCAGATTCAGCGATCACCAAAATGTATTTTCAAATTGTTTTTATAAAATCTTTGATTGAATACTAAGGTTACTTTTCTGCATAAGAGATAAATTTGACATGGTAAATGTTAGGGTCACTAATTATTAGCATTTAAGCCCTTGGCTGCACAGTTTAGTCTGATTTCACAAGGCATGTAGTCTCACACCTAACCCTATGACCTTACTGCAAAAACGTGGATTAAAATAACAATAAAGACACATTTCTCATTAAATATTAATTACTATTAATGTTCACGTCAAATCTAAAACTAAATTTGGGCTAAAAAGTGTTCACATGGTAAATTACAGTGACACAGCAGTCGCTGAATTCATGAGCGTGAGTGTGTGTGTTCGAGGGGCGGGACAGCCTGTCAGATTGTCCTGTCACTTTGTATTCTGCGGTGATGAGCAGATGAGGGGAAATTCAGGTCACATCTTCACTCAGATCAGGGAATAAAGAAAAAAATCTAACAAAACCACAGGCTAACAGGAGCTTCAACCTGAACATGGAGTTTCATTTTGTTTTGCAACCGTAGTGAAAGAAATAGCCCCAGGGCATTCCTTTTTCAGTGTTTTCACACGGGCCCTGGAATTACAGGGAAGGAAAGGTAAGTCGGGTCAAGTGAACCGATTTTCAGAATTTTCTAATTGCGCAGACAGCAGAACTATCTTACACAATGCTGTTGTGGCAGACAAGAGGGAGAATATTTTAGACATGCCTGTAGGACACCTTAGACACAGTAATAGAATCATGAAAGTTGGTTTGCATTGTCTGATAAGCAGTTAGTTTAAAAACAGCATGGAAGCAAGTGTATTGTAGCCATTTTGCAGAAACTATACATTGGTATCTAAACAGAATTTTCACATCAGTGCACAAAACAAATATTTAAAGTACAAATATTCCACTAAAATGACTACAATTACCTTCAGAGACATCGAAAATGAGGAAATTTGAATATCTTTCTGTGAAAGAGGACTGTACCAGATAAAGGTTAATCTAATGTCAGTTTAAATATAGACAAAAAAGTGAATAAATACTAAATTGCAGTAAATGAATTGCACTCCAAAGCTGGGCCATTCAGCTTGGAGGACTGCTGTCTGTTAGGTTTTTCATGTTCTCTGTAAACCACTTATATTCTCAGAGCTGCAAAAGGACATTCAGTTAGCTCAAATAAGACAGTTAAAGTCAAATTCCCAACTCGACATCACAACCCTCAAAGACCAAAGCTGAGTAGCTATGCAGATACCATGTTTCTGTACGATCAGGGTTGAGTCGCCCTGCAGACCCTGTGGCCCACCAGGACCGGAGTTTAGGCGTGCATCTAATCTTTTACACCTGTTGTCTTTTCACTCACAAACCTCCCTTACATATGATGACAATCACTCTTGCCTTGATCTCAAGTGGCTGATGAGCAAGTTAGAAGAGTCCAAGGACCATAACAGGAATGTAGGATGAGGGTGAAGTCGGGCTGAGAGGAGTGAGTCGATAGTCCTCAACGTTCTAGTCCTGATAAACCTTCTGACATTAAGCGGGATGCATGCACAGAAAGCCTCGTTTCCATGTTTGGATGCTGAATGAATTTGTAGCACAGGGAATGGGATCAGACCAGTGGAGGAGGAGGCATAGGATAGGATGATTTACTGGACATGCTCAGAATCATCTGGCCATTTTGGAACATTGCTGTGTTGCAGTTTGAAGTATAATGAACCTCAGTTTCAAATGACATAAATTTTTCTCTGTATTGATCTTCACTCTCTCCATCTGTGGAGTTAATTCCCAAGATTAACATTCATGACAAGAAAGCACTGCATTTGCTGTGAACATGTACTTATATTTAAAATGTAACAAACAAGTTTTTTTTTTCTTTTTGCTACAACAGCCATGGATATATGGTTTTAGTGAGAGAATGTTAGCAACTCATTTCAGTGAAATGGGATGTAAGGCACTGCACTGATGCCTGTGGAATCTGCAGGTATCTGCCAATCACAGACAGCACCAAGCCAGACTGGTGAACTGAGCAATACAAACACTGTACACCTGGAAAGTACTGGGACCAATGAACTGCTCATTCAGCTGAAGTCTGCTTTTCCTGGAAATGACAGTGTGGCATTTTGAATCAATGAAATAGCTGCACAATACATTTTGTTCCACATTTCCTATACTTACTGTACTCAGAATGCTGTAGTAAGTGCTTTTCTACAAAACTGGTGGTCTGCTAATGGATTGGTCTGGACCAATCTTTCTATTGAACAGGTGAAAAATGCAAGCCTCAGTTTGTGAATCACTCTCAGTGTTTATACAGCCTTCTATTTTAGCATTCATCATCGCTATCACTTTCTGGTCTTGAACAGTGAGGTTGCGGTAAATATGGGATCGTGTTCAAAATTCTGCCTATTTATGGTCATTGAAATCTCTGCAAGGAGTGACTTTTTCGATACCTTTGACATCCACTTCCAACCTCTGAATGGTCACTGTGAGTTTTACTGTCATATTTTGAATTCCTCTTATGACAAAAAAAAACATAAACATGTTTTGACATCAAGCTGAACTGGGGGACATATGCAAAGTGAGAAGGAAAAGCTTTTTCCAGACAAGAGCTATTCTCTCCCTTCCCTACAAGCTGCCCTCCTCCACATGGGTGTCTGAAGGCAAGTCTTAACCCTAACCCTTTTTTCCTTTTTCAAATGCAAAGCACAATTTCTCCTTGAATTTTTTTCTGCTAGATCCATGGAGAAGGAAAGGAAGAAGGGAGGGATTGGGAGAGGGAACCAGAGGAGAAGTTAGACGGAGAACTTGTCTAGTGCCAGCATGGATGGGGGGGAAAGCTCGAGCATGACTAAAAAGTACATTCGCTGCTGGTCTGTGAATTCCGCTTTCCGTTTGTCACTGATACATTGGAGAACAGCAGGCATTAATAATGCATTGGAGATGTGTTAGGAACTGGCCTAGCGGAGAGGTGTCGTCCGGGAACACTGACAAGCCGTTTGGGGAGAGGGGCGAACAAAACCTTTGGTGCTCTCCCACTCTGTTACTGAGGAGATATTGGGGGATGGCTCATCCGAGAGAGAGAGAGAGATAGTGAGAGAGACTAAAAAATATCCCGGGAAAGGCTCTAACCCATAATTGAATCCATTTCTCAAACATAGGGAGTGACAGGTCACCTTATGAGCTACAATACTCATCTGCCTACCACTGTCTAACTTAAGAATGGAAGTATCTCAGGTACAGTACTCTCCCAGGAGATGGTGTCTGGTGAAAATGATCTCATTTACCTCTTTCACCACTTAATGTACATCAAACACATACTTTTTCCCGGCTATCCGTAAAGTTTATTTCCTGGTTCTGCAGTGAATCCTTCTACAGCTGGGGATTGCATTTTGTTAAAGAGGGAATTATTTTTTTAAGTGATATCTATCATTTAAGCCCAGATGTAATTCTGTATCAGAGGTGTGAAACTAGACAGTTAATTTCAGCACAGTTTGGAATTTTCAATCTACAGGACAGTAATAAAATGGATATGCAGAACAACACCTCCTCCTTCGCCCCCAAACACACACACACACACACACACACACACACACACACACACACCACCATAATTCAAGTGAAATTACATCTGTGCACCACATCAATCTTCTAAGGCGTGAGAAATTCATTCGCACAAATAAACATTTAGCTCCCATACTATTTTACACCATTAAACGAACAATGGTGGGGACAGAAAAATCCACAACATGGTAAGCAAAGTAACTATAAAGGCTCTTGTTGGCGCTGTATATATAAATAGGCCATTTGATGTGCTTTGTCAAAAAAGAATCTCCCACTTGACAGAAAAAATGTTCAGTCCTTGTAGCACAAAAGCCAGACCTGTATTATTGTCACGCTGCCGTTCGATGTCATTTCGGTGCTTTCTGTCATCATTTCTTTCACATTTCTTTAAAGCAATCCTTCATTGCCAGCCGAGTGCTCTCACATTTCACCAACAAAAAGAGAAAAAAATTAAGGTTGCCGCTTCAGATGGCCGCCTGATCCTTTGAAGATATCACTTTGCTTTGTACTTCTGTGATCAGGCCAAGTCACTAATTAAATTCGTAGGCCCGGGGGTAGGCCTGGATCCTGGTGGTGACACAGTCCATCTGCTGCACAGACTCCTCAGCTCGGCAACACACACACAACCGCTAACGTTAAAAAATAGCTGCAGTTTTCATTTAGAAGTAATTATATGTCTAGGCAATTTAAAATATTGATATCCATTTGTAAAGCCATATGAGTATGCACATTGCATTAAAAAATATACATCAACTTTAAATCAGGAATATATCACCAGACATTACAACCATGCTTTTAAATGCTTAAACGATGCTGTTGAAATGCTATGATCTGAACCAAGCTGAACTAAAAATGTGGTATAAAAGAAACAATGAAAAATTTGGCTCAGTTTTAGACAATGGCTGCATTCATTTTTCACGTCGTAATTTCCATGGCGGCACTTTTATGATACTTTCGATGGCGAGAATATGCAAAAAGCCTCTCTCGCATTGCCATTCATTGTTGTTTGTTAATGCACACCTGGAAATAAATGTCGGCGCAATTATGCCTTCCCACAGCTGCACGGCCGGCTCGCATCACACACAGCTGTCGATGGATTAATTGCGCCATTCCAATATTTGCAGACTTACAGTTAGTAGATTATAGGGGTGAAAATTTCAGCGTTGGCCCTTAGTGGCATTGAGATGCCAGGCAGCGATTGCAGCTATGCAATTGCTGCTTTTTATTTATTTATGTATTTATTTATTTGCTATGGCATTATAAGTCAAATACAGAGTACAAGGGAGAGGTCTTGAATTCAGTTTTGAACACATTGTCACTCTTAAGATAGATAAATGTACTAGAAGCACATCTTTCTATATCTTGCCCCTCTAACCCTATCCACTTCTGAAATAGACCCATATGCATGAGACAGACTCCATCGACACATAAAGAGCTTCAGAAAAGGACAAAAGCCACCATATATTCATACTGTATATAATTCACACCTGAATAGCAGATACTGGATCAGAAGCAACAGCACTAGCAAGTTTTTTTTTTTAGAGGAAACTGACAAAGTGTGGCCAGATTTAGGACAAGCCTCAGGCTGTTCCTTCAGCATGTTACAGGACATTACATTCTGTAACAGAAGTACTTTTGATATTTGTGTCACAGAATGCAAATGTGCCCATCTCAGTTAATATACTGTAAATGTAAATCTCAGCAACCAGGGCCACTCTTCTTTGACTGTAATACGCTTGGTGGCAGATTGTGGTTGCACACCTCATAGTGAAATTCCATTTTATTTCACTTCACTATCAGATGTGATAGCGGCGAACTTCGGGTTTTCCAACATGACACTAAATTCAAAAGCGGCGCAGTCTTAATCTGTCAGAGCAAACGGCATACACTGCACGCTGTGCTGCGATTTGCATTTTATTACTTTAAACATTTGATCTTTTTTAATGACAGCGTGTTGAAGAGTTCAATTGAAAAGATCAGAGACCTCGATGTTCACACGATTCACATTTAAAAGTTTAAATTAATGTATCAAATCTATGTATTAAGGATTCAAAGAGGGAAATATTGATAACTAAATTCATCTTATAAAAGAAACCCCTTAAATATTTCATTATAAGGAAAAAAGTACCTAGGACAGGATGTAAGAGTGTTGGCTACTCAATTATATGTTTTATTAATGATCCATGCACGTTACTGGAACATACAGGCTCACATAGGTTCTCGGTATAAAAATCAGGAATTTCCTCCCACATCAGATTTATATCAGGTGCCAGACCAATTAGATAGCAGATAATTATTTGAGAATTGTTTACAAAATGGAGTTAACTCTCATCTTAGGTAATCAGGTATAAAGACTTCCAGGTGACAGCCTGAGGGTTAACTGCAGTTGTTACAACAACATCAGCCAACCTGAGAAGTATGTCAACACAGAAGAGAAGCCACAGGTTTTGATTGCCTCATTAGCTTGGATCCAGGTGTTGGGGAAATCTGCTCTCTGTTATCTGCCGGGGGGGGGAGGATTTCTTCTGACTTCAGTTGTTCAGCAGCACAAACAAAACTCTCCACTGTCTAAACATTCGCTGCTGGCATATCAAGCCATGATCAAAATCGGTCAAATGGCACTGACTGCGATGCCCTCATCAAAGGGACCAAAGTGCTTCACGCAGCCCGTCACAGATCAGCGAAGCGAAATTATCAGGAATTCTCAACACATAATGTAACAGACAAAAAGAACCAATGATGCCATGATAAATAGAGAGGAACAAATCGCACAGAACGAGAGCATTACAACCACGGGGACGGAGCTGCACATTATAATCCTTAGCGCACACAAAGACTTTGAGACATACATTTAAACTTCCCTTCTCAGCTGGACTATCAAGTGTTTATGTAGGATGCAGAGCATGACTTTTGAAGTGAGAAACAGAGGAGAGAAATGATTGAAAGAGGCCAGCTTGGTGCTGGGTGACAGTGGGCGTGTCCATGACATGCGCAGGGTGCCCTGCGAGCCCCGGACAGGGGCGCGTGTGGGTGATATAAATGGCGGCGGTCAGCGCGACGGAGCATGCACTGTCAGGGGTTGCTCAGTCATCAATTCCACCTCGGCAGCGTCGGACGCAGTTCACCTCCCACACCCTCGGCTCATTCATCTTCTGACAGTCTGTGAGTCTACCCTCTCTGTCTGCATCAGTCACTTTCAATCACATCCATGAGGCTTTCTCCGGACACACACACACACACACACACACACACACACACACACATACATTCACACACACAAAGACTCGTACATACATACATTACACACAACTTCAGTGCGCACACAGATACACACAAACATTGGATCCAGTCAACATTTGCCCTTCACATTGACCTACAAATAAATGCACTCTGCTGAGTTGAACCCACTCATTTTCGTGATCACTTGAACTTGTGAAATGGTGTTTGGGAACTTTTAAAATGGTATTTGTGAAGAGAAAATCAGCATAGTATTCTAATTGTGCATCAGAGTTAAGCAGATACAGATTGTATGTAGAGATTAGAATCATACATACACACAAACACACATACACCCACAAACTCATGCTGTGCACACACGTACATACATCATACAACACACATGACCCAGTGTGCATCTGTTCAATAAGGGCAAATATGTATGCTTCATTTGACAGCCTTTAATATACAAAAAAAATATATGCAAAAATGGTTTAATGTGGGATTTTTAAAAATCAGAATAGAGCATTCCCTGTACATATTTGCACTCGAGAAGCAGCCTATCCGAAAAAGTTCCTGAGGGGAGGGGAGCACAGCTCTGCGCTTGTGGGAGTAAATTTCAGGCAGGGGACTGCTTTTGCAGGTCACGCTACGCCGGGGGGTCCGTTCTTGGATCAGACTGCTTGTGACAGCTGGGACCCCCATTTCGGCCGCAGGGTGTCAACAAGCCAAACCGCCAGCAGGGTCCAAGGCGAAACGAAACAGGGTGCCATGGAGACTTTGGAGATCCTGATTTTTCTGCTCCGTCTTCTGTGGATCAGCAGAGATCTGTATCTGTGCTGAATTCATCACCATGGGGTCTCATTCCCATACCTTTTCATCTTATATGATAATAATGCATAATTTCAGGCAACATGCAAACTTTTGGCATCATGAGTAAGACTGTGATCAACAATGACTACTGAAAACAGGACTACAAGTCAAAATGAGAGTAAATTTATCATTCATCAATAAAATGCCAGGAAACATATCCCACAGAGCTCTGAAAAGTAACTTGACCCCAGCTGCAATCAAGATTACAGTTCTTACACGGTGTTTATGCTAGTGCTCTTTTAAATGATTCTGCCAGCTAGGACATAGGTAGACAAAAATCCAAGTGAGTTATCCGGTGGATGTTATTGTGAGCTCAGACTGCGAAGGGGAGTTACCAGATAGGGCAAAACAACAAGGAGCCCCCATCTAATCAGGCCCAAGCCATAAGTGTGGGGTATATTACCAACACAGAGAGAGCACACTGTCCAAAGGCATTCCATCATACCTTGTGCAATAGTGGCCAGAGCAAGTGGAACTCATCACATGTCTTAGGCCTCTCCCTCTTTAGGATCACAGACATTACACTGCATTACATTTATTTAGCTGATTCTCTCCTCAAGAACAAATTACACAGCTTCTAATTTTTGCATGTCATCCATTTTTGCATCCCTATATATTTGCCAAGGTTATTTCGGGTTAAGTACCTTGTCTAAGTGTACAACAGCAGTGCGCCACTTGGGAATCAAACCGGCAATCTTTCTGTTACAAGCACTGCTCCTTATCAGTACACCACCCTGCTGTCTATTATGGACAATTTTCACAAAGTTACTCAGTTTGATCGGGACCAATGCGCTGTTATTTGGCAGAGAGAAAAAAGTGTCTTCCTGTCAGCTGTCAAGCTCTCCAGTCTGACAGGTTAAATTATTCTGGGAACAAAGTAAATGTCAGATTTCTACAATAATTTCGTGGAGCTCTATTTAAACTCTGAAAGGCGCTCATCTTGTTCCTCCCAACAGGAGTCGCTGGGATTGTTTGTTAGCGCTGACAGACCAATTTGCTGGCTCTTGTTCAAGTTGACACACAAAGCCTAAAAAAAAAAAAAATAATCAAAATAGATTCTTTGCAACATGATGTGTCATTACTTGGTACCACAAAGCATTTATTTAATGAGTAGTTCAGAAAACTTTCCACCCCTCTGAAGGAATCGCTACAAGCAGGAAAGAGGACACACAGAAAAGCAGAACAGATTATAACCTCACTAGCTGGCATTTTGAGGTTTTGGTTTTGGATTTTAAGTAAACAAATAGGTACTGTCTGGGTGGGTCATGTGGGGTTTTGAGAAATACCATATCAAACATGAACATTTTATGTGACAACGTTGTGACAAAATGACTAACAAAGAAAATATTGCAAAATATTTTAAAAGACAATATTTAAAGGCCTAATCTTAATATTTGTAGGTAAATGTAACAGACAAAAATAATTTCTGTTCAGTTCCATTTGTATGTTTTGGAGAGTAAAAAGAACATATAATAATTCAGTGCAACACTATTTAAGATATAAACACAAATATTTTGCCATAGACTATCTATACTAAATAAATCATATTTGTTATTTCAGTTCCTTCACCACAAATATTGCCAGTGGTTCGATCTCACATAAACACAGAGAGATTACTTGCTAATACTTTGTTTCAGGACCAAACAAAGTCAAAGCTCCACAGTGAAACTGGGCCTGAAGCTTCTGATCTTCGCCGGTGGCATGAGTCGCACCAAAAGCGGAGTTACGATTATATGGAAAACACCCATCAGCACTGAAGAGTAGGATTATGGGGACATGCACATGGGTCTGAAATATGGCAGTGGAGCTCAAAATCTCAAACCAAAAAAAAAAATGTTTTTATAGATGCAGAAAGTGGTGCTAAACTCACAGGAGAAAGAAGGAGAGAGCGGTGGTTATGCTCTTCTCAAACACACCTTCTGTATGGGGGTGTGTTTTGCAGCCATCCTTTGAATCTATGTTATGGGGAAGCACATTTTTGTAGATTAGGTATCATATAGAACATAAGAGGACCTGGGAAAAAAGGACAAAAGCCCCACTGAGTTTCATTTTCAGTTATTGTAATTTGGGCATGTTATTTCTTTCATATTACACGAGCCATATCTTTTGAAACCTGACTGCTTTGCCATGCTTCAGAAGCTCATGAGCAGACTATTTACTAAGGAAAATCAGGGGAAATTGCTTGTAATTAAGAGGCATAGCGATTCCATGTTAAGTGGTATGTAATAAGACTCTGCTCTGTTAAGTATTCACTTCCTGCATAGCACATGTGAACGACCCGCAGTGTATTTGCGGGTGTCGACACAGGGGCAACAGCAAGGGCAAAAGTTCAAAGCCAGTCTGGGATTCAAGCTCACATTCCTCTGTGCGGAGCTGTGGTGTGACTCACGCTTTAATATGAGCAAAGAAGCTTTGCATTCAAAAGCACTCTGCTTCAATCTGAAGCCCAAATATAAGAAACCAAACAGGGAAGGGCTTGCTTTTGTAGTCTCGAGAGGGAAATTTGAAAGCGCTCAGCTGTTAGAGGGGACTTTCATTCTTTTTTCAACTTCATGGAGTCTCTCAGCCTTTGGAGAGAAGATTCTGCCTGTCTACCACTGTCAGAATCCATGTGTCAAGACTCTTATGGTCATCCATTCAAGTTGCCCTCTTAGATATTTGAGTAGACCAGGGCTTCTCAATCCTTGTTCAGGAGGGCCACTGTGCCAGCAGGCTTTCACTGTAGCCAGCCACTTAACCGGCAGATTGAACTAATCATTAGCACAATTGAACCAATTCAGCTTCCATTCCCATCTCTGAGATGTGTTAGTTGTTAAAAGAGAGCCGTTAAACCTGCTAGAGTGTCTTTTTCCACCTAAGCTCAGTAACACGTTTAGTTGATCTTTTCCTGCATGTACTTTTATGTTCAGAGAAACCTGGCAATGTTCTGTCTCGGCTGTAAATGAAAAAAGAACACAAAAGGGCCAGCTTATGACCTGGAGGTCCCAAAGCGGGGATAAGCCATGACTGACCACACTCAGTCAGTTCTCACGGTGGTTGTGAGCACCGTGTCTCTCTTCTCTTCTTGAGGAGTTGAGTTTGTCAGCCAGAGTAAACGGCGCCTGATGAATGGGCCTCAAGGTGCTCGGTCACCTGAATCGGCTGTTTAAAACGGCTTTCCCCACTACCGGAGGCGACTGTTTTCACAGCTGAGGGAAACCATGAGAGAGCTTCCCCCCCCCCCCGTCTCCTTCCACTCTCCCTGCTGCTTTTTATCGCGCTCTCTCTTCATTCCTCCCTCTTTCACTACCTTTTTGTCTCTTTATATCTTCCTCCATCACTTTGTATCTGTCTTGCTTTCCTTCCATCTCTGTCTTTGTCCTTAAATCTTTGTCTTTCTCCCTTCTCCTTTCTCGTTCCCACTTTCCCTATTCCCCCACCACCACCACCACTACCACTACCACAAATCTTTCTCTATCCCTGCATCACTACACAGCTTTAAACCTTCAGCAGCTCAGCTCTGGAGAGACTCAAAAGAACAGAAAGAAACTGGAGACACTAATATGGAGAGTTCTGTGCCAGGAATGGCCTTATACAAATAAATGTAATACGCTTGAAAAAGTTCTTTACCTAGGTGGGCCATTCATCTGCTGAAATCTCCCCGCTTTCATGTCAGCCTTTGCTCTCACCTTATAGAACAGATTAAAAATATCTGGTGTTTTGAAATATGTCCCCTGTGAGCCACTGTAGTAATATTTTCTAACAGACCTAAAGTTGGTTTCAGTCATGGCTGCAGCAGTGAAGGAAACTTGGCCATTCCCCATTCCCCATTCCATACTGAATGCTTAATTAACAACAGAGGTGTTCCGTCAACAACAGAGTTGTGCAGATACAAAAGGACACAGTTAATCATCATCCAGGTTACTTAGCAAAGAATTGAGAAGATGAAGCATGTTACTTCCTCATAGATTCATTAGCACAGCTGCAGTCAATGCCCGGGGATGCAAAAAAACACTGATTACCCTTTGATGAAACTTATGGGCAGCAGTATGGCCTAATGAATATGGAACATGTCCCTTAACCAGAGGGTTTCAGTTCTGAAACCTGAGCAAGAACTGCCCTTTCCCTTCCAAGAAAACAAAACCTATGAAAAAAATGGACCTTTAGCTTACTCACCATGATAAAGACACTCAGGTCACTGTTAACTTGAAAAAACACACAGTAAAGTCACTCTGAAATATTTACTCATAATGCTCTGCACTGACAAGTAGCTCAATGCTCCATCACCTGGACCAGCCCTGGAATTTGTTGATGATGTTATTTTAGTAATACCAACATACAGAGGAAAAAAACAATTCTTGGTATTTAAAAATGTATGGAGGCATGAACTACCAGGAAGTGTGTATTTATAAATTGTGGAGTTTAGGATATCCATTGAATTATAACAGATCCACTGAAACCACATTCTCTTTAGATGTGCGGTAGTACCTCAAAACCGAAATAAACGGTTTGCACTGGCAAATTTCAGACAAGCATCCGCCACCTGCTTCGCCATTTACAGCGAGCCTTTTGACAAGTTCCTCAAACAATTGTATTTTTGCTCAGTCTCTAAGAAAAGAGGAAATATGTCTGTTGCTATAATAAAGGAGGGAAACAGGATAGATGAGTTTACCTCCAGAATGCTTACTCAGGGGTATCTCAAAATATGCACGAAAGAACTTGCCAGAAGGTTTTCAGAAACAGGCACTTCACAGATTGAGAATTACAGCACTCTGGCCTGCACACGCACGCGCACAGACACACACACACGAATCATAGTAATATCTCCTCGTGCATCTGAAGGTAAGGTCTCTACAGACAGACAGGTCCAGCATGCAAGTCAACAGACCGGGCCTTTATGTTACTTTGGAGGCCGATGGCAGAGGCTGACCTGCTGATTAAGTGAAAGAGCTCTTCAGCATATGGAGGCCCACAGAACCTGACCTTCTTGGGTTTACAAGTGCACCAGCAGCCCCTAGGCAGCCTGTTCCTACTGCTCACACATGAACAGGATGTGATTAAGTGCAGGCAAAAAGCCTGAGCAAGTTATCCTACCTCCTGACAATTCTGCCAAAACACAATGACGGGGGAGTCCACTTTCATTAATGAAGCGGTTTAACCGAAAATTATACCCAAATTTACCCACCCCAAAAAAAAGAAAAAAATTTGCATTGACCTTTTGTTAGAAGCTTATATTACACGTGACGTGCTACTTAAAGCAAGGTCTGTGATTGATGTCAGATAAAACGCTTACACGAGCCCGGCAGACAGGGGATAATGGGCAACAGATGCTGGTGAAATTGCAGGTTGAATGGAAAAGGGGAAAGGCATCTTTTCTTCTGGCCACCCACAGCTGTTCCTTAAAAGGTGTTCCACAGATGCCATGCTGTAGGTGCAGATTTCACCCCCCCCCCCCCCCTTTTGCAGGTGATCTGATCCTCAGATGTCCAAACTGTGGCTTTCATTGTTTTATGATGACCCAAAGTGACAAAGTGAATATCAAAGTAGATTTTGTTCAGTGTTCTAGCATGTAGAAGCACAGGTTTGTCCCTTTAATAAGGATAATTAAGTCATGGCTATTGTTTGTTTTGTCTGGGCAATGAAGTTGTGGGAATGGAAAGGTACCAGTGGTATAAAATAGGAAAACTAATAATCTCACACTAAATTGTAGAATTATTTTCAGGAAATATGCATAACAGGTACAGAACTTTGTTGAGGCACATATCCCACTTGCCCAGATCCACTGACAGTGACTCTGATAATCACCTTTGGATTCTCTCTGTACGTTTTGGCTCCATATCCATTCTAGGATCAAGTTGGTCTGCCCCAATCCAAACCCCAACCATGTGACAGAACTTGAAACTGATCCCAGGTCAGTGGAATTGTACAAACATCTGTCAAGTCTCAAGTGGGACTATGAGAAACCAATACCTGGTCCCAAACTCCTATGATGCCACACACCCATGTGTGACAGGTCTCTTTAACTGGGCTGAAACCAGCAGGGAGAGAGACCTCTCATTTGTCAGCATGCAGTCGGTAAACGAACGAAACTTAACCAGTGGCTGACAAGATCAAACAAGGAGGCGTTTACATTCGTGTGCTAAACTGTGGCTTTAGCTGAGCTCTCAGATTCAGTGGGTAGAAAGTTAAATCTCTCCAGTGACAGGAAAAAAAAATATACCGTCTGTTCAGAGATATCAAAGAGATGTGTACATTTCAAGATGAAGAATGTTTTCACCGAGGGAATATTTTAATGGGCTGTCAAGCCAGGTTTACAGTCTCTATCAGCAGAAATGTACTTCCACCATATGCGCCTTCCTTTCCGAATGACCTGCGCTTTTCGCCCTCGTTTTGTCGGACACTCACAACTTGCAAAAGTGTCTGAAGCAAAGGGAGAGAAATCTGTTTGAATATATTAAATAAGTCAATTTATTAGATGCGCTTAGTTTTAAAAGAAAGCTTACGTCAAAGTGATGGAATTTGCTGATGCGGTTTGTGCATGAAAAATGACATTTAAAATTTTATTAAACTGATCTTTTGATTTTCTCAGATGAAACGGCATAGTTTGCCATTGACTCAACTCCTGCCCCAGATTTCCTCACAGATGAGTCTCAGAATACAGATGAACATTTTAAGTGTAAAACTGTCACTTTTTGTAAAATGAGAAATGAATACCCGGCAGCAGGGTGAGAATGGTCCAGACAAAATTCACAACAGAATGAGAATAAGGAACACAAACCATAGAATAATTTCAGGGTATATTAGTGTTGACACTTTACTCTCTTGACCTAACAAAACCGTGTCCACATAGTTATATTGGCAACATGTTTGCAAAAATATAAACGGAATTAGGCGCCTCACCGCGATAATGTACCTTTCATTCTTAGGATTGCCTAACCAGGTCTCTGTGTGTTTATATAATGTTGCACAATGTGCTCAAAATAATATTAGTCTGGACAGTGTTTCACCACATGAAAATTAAACAATTTCGTGTGTTCCCCAAAGGTACAGTTCTCCTGAGGCAGAGTGCATGGGAATTTACACATATTAATGTAGCCCATGCCAAACCCTGCTGAACAGCGTGGTACTATTCCATCAAGAATCCACTGCATAACATAAATATAGAATAAATCACTCATGAGTAAAATATTTTTTTCAATCCCCTCTATGTAGTACCCATTATAGATTGAAGTTCCTTTCTATAGAAGCATTCTGGTGTTGACTACAGACTCTATTAAACAGACATTGATTTAAGCAGATGAGTTTCCTTATACCTACACTGCTACACTGCTTAAGTACATTATGCTACACTGTGAAACTGAGTGAAAGGGTTTGATTAGATCAATTCACTCATATCTTTAAACGTATTTATGAAGTGAATGCTTTCCTTGGGGTTTGTTGTCAAACATTTTTTTGTTCCAAAAAACCCTTTGAATTTTGAATTTCAATCTTTAATGACACACGTTATATAACAGATGAAAAGTAAAATGCTGTATTTTTTCCAGATAATAGTTCTATATGCCCTTTGTAGAAATGACCTTAGCAAACCAAAGAGCAAAGTCAAGTACTATTTATTTTCTTTGTGCACTTGCTGGAGGTAAAAGGAAAAATATGGTGATGAAAAAACCATCACTTCCAGCTTCACATGAACTGTTACCTACAGTAATCCATTTCTATGTAAATGCTGTTTATTATCAGAATATTACCACCCCCACTTTCTCTTCCTACATGTCCAGTTCATCGGTTCAGTAACCTTGACCATAACCGTAAAGCAGCCAAGAGTCTTGCAACATAATGAGCTCAGGCAACTGCAAAGTTCCCCTCAGTAACAATTTTATCAGAAGCAAAAAAGGGAAGAGGTGACACTGTTGCACACGTTCAACATTTTTTTTTCTCTCAGATGTCTTGGCAAGTGTGTGTGTGTATGTGTAAACTGCTGGGCGAGTGAAAAATACAGATGAGTAAGTGTTTTCCTGCTGGGCTGAGGTTAATGTGTCTGAGTTTTGAGGAAGGTGAGGCACTTCTAGTTACCTCAGCCTAAAAAATACCGAATAGAGAGGTTGCACAGTTCCCATCATAGGTCATTACATCTTTAGACCCTACAGTGCAAGGCAGTGCGAACATCTGCAAACTGTAATGTGTTAGTCGACATCATACAGGTTGTTTAGTCTTTCTGGAAAATTAATGGTTTATTGTTAATGCAATAATCAACTGTTTAGCTGGAATGAAATGTAGAAAGTTACATATATTTCAATTTCATGCAAAATAATTATATTTCACTTCATTACATTAAAAACACTGCTGTATACAAAAGTGTGTGTATATATGGAAGGTTCCTAGGGTGGATTTATGAGACAAAACTTGTTTCTGTTTGGTATGGTTGAACAAACATTGGCAAACAGCATTTAGAGTGATGACGTGAGAACAATAGAGTTGGTTCTACATGTCATTTGGTACACCCAACAAAACAGTATTCCTGGGGTTAATTTTCTAGTACTCCTCTACAGAAAGTAATTACTTTAAAGCTCCAATTAGACATACATATTACATGATAAAGTTAAGACAAACAACTGACCGTGTTTCAGAGAACAGTCCTCTGTTTCCTTTCATGTTTTGTTTGCCTGTTGTTTTTAAGCTATGCAGTCAGATGCTGCTGTGGCCCATGGTTTCCTAGACTTAGCTTCTTGGTTGTAATCATTTGGTGACCATTCACTTGAAAATATAACTGCAATAAAACAAGAAATAAAAATTTCCAACTTTGAGGAAAAATCTAGGCCTAACGTTGTTTCCAGTGTGTGAGGAAATAGAGAAAAGCATTATGCATTAATTCACTATTAGGAATAATGATCTCTTCACCTGGGGCTACTTCCTCAGGCAAAAAAAAAAATGTTTAGCTAGTTAATTGTCCTGAATAATCAACAGTCAAAATCCAAACTCCCCAAAATCCCCAAACTATGCGGGAAAAATGCTCAACTGAATATTTATACATACATTTGCATGTGACCTCATTGACAAAATTAACCAGAAATATACTTCTCAGCATTTTTTGACTTGACTTGGCCACAGCCTTGACAATTGGAGACAGCCCTCGTTATGAAATCTGGAGATTTACATGTGGCAGAGTTTGTGATTGGATGTGACAGAGGCATGAGGTCCCCATCACTCCACCCTGTCCCTTTCACTCCGTTAGCAATTAACGCCTGCGGCACTGGGGGAGTCCTCTGGGCAGAGCAGCAGGCTGTTGCATTGATGAAGAGGATCTGAACTAAAAAAAAAAAAAAACACGTTCCTTTACACCAGTTATCCGTACGGAATAACAGCTTTTGATTTTCAGAACTGACTGACAATCCATTTTATCCCAGTACTGAGAACACACCGTGATAATTGAATTGGCCCCTGATGTAATATTTATGCATATGCACTGAATAATACACACGTTAGTAAAAATACTGTGCAATATAACAAGGTGGTTGTGTTATTTAAAATAGCGGAATTAAATGAATGTAGCGGAGTTATATGTAGTAGCGGAATTATATGAATGAAGGCACTCAGTACCAACGGGTCATACCAGATCAAACACTTTTAAGGATGACTTCATTTACACACATACATTTGTCACATTTGGTCACATATACACAGAATGTGTGAAAGTGTTTATATGTAAAAAAATTCACTCTCAACATCCAGTAGTTATCAAGTCAACAGTAAAAGTGCATAAGATATGAAAAGTAGCTTGCCAGTAAAATACTTATGAGGAGGACTAGTCTACGTTAACAGGGTAGGAGCACACAATAGGAAAAGAGAAAAAAAAAAATATTCGATCAGTGATCAAAAACATATTCAGGACATTTACTATAAATAGCTCTTAGATTTTGGCTCCTGCTTTCAAGTTGCACTGATTCCCTGACAGAGGAAAAAGACTCATCAATAAGGTTTTTCTTCTTATTATTTTCATTAAGGGAAGGGGCGAGGTTAATTTAGTGGTTTATTGCCTTGTTCTGTTACTCGTTATGCAATTTTGAGAATAAAGCTGTCTTTTTTTATCTGACAGGCCAGCTGAGAAAAAAGCTCTGTTGTCATGGCATTTATAATTGGCTTTCACTTTTAATATAAAAGATATACTGTATGTGGGAAATGAAGACATCATTTTAGGGTTCTTACAGAGGTCGTCTGTGAATGAAAACATACTGCGATGCCATTTCAGTTCTATTCTTTTAATGTAGGAAGTAAAATGTGAACAATGTATATATGTGAAGCCAATGCAGCCAATCCAAACTTTTCCCCCATTGTGGCCTGGTTGGAGCTGTCTAAGCGAAAGCCAGAATCCAGCACAAAGTGCAAAGTTCTGTTCGGGATAGGCTAGTTCCCTCCTCTGGGGGTGACTGGAACAGGGCCCGAATCAGCCGTGACAATACCATGATTATGGAATTACCGCAAGCAGAACTGCTTAAGGATTTGAACCCAAAAGTATGCGACGTAACAACAATAGATCAAACACACATCAAAACATTGGAGAGAAAAATGAGGGGAAAAAAACGAGAAGAATAAAATAAAACTACTGAGTGGCGGATATTTTTTTCGTTGATCCTCAAACTCTCAGGAGTAGTGAAGACATGCCAGGCAGTGAGCCGTGTGTGCGTGTGCTGGATTAGCGCCGATGAGCGTGACTAGATATCTTCCTCATTAGAGGTTGCGGATTAGACCTGGAACTGTCCAGATATTGTTTGTTGTTGATTTCTCTGTTTCATTCTTGACCGCATTGAGTCGTTCAAATAAGGGGTGCATTTTTGTTGCACTGGGCAGTTGAAACAGTGACATTCTTGGTAGTAAATCCCCCTCATTAAATACGATATGGCAGGCTATGTGTTCGGATTGCCGTAAACATTCGAAAAGGTCACACGCTTAGATGGCAATGGCGGAATAGCACATTTGAGAGAATGAGACATTGTTCAGACATATATCCCCTCATCGGTTTAACTACATCATTTTCTGCCACTGTCCTAGGACTTTAGAGATACCATGAGCCATCAAATCTCTTTCCCTGGACTATACGAAATTCAATTAATATGAATGCCAAAACTACACAAAACAAATGTAGCTGTAAAATTGGTCAAAGAAAAACAAAAAAACAGCAAAAATGTCATATTAAGTCAATGAAATGAATCTGAGATGCATGGCTATCTAGAAGCACCAGAAAAGATATCCCATGATGTTTAAAAAGCTGACATACAAATATGTCCACCCAAGACACTGGTCAAAAAGAATGCAACTTTGGCAAGACAACACCATTTTGATCAATCACAGGATGCTGTGTTGCCCCGGGCCAAAGTAGACCAACAGCCCTACTGAGGGTGACTTCCCCCACCCCAAGAGGGTCAAGGGCTCTGCGACAACTCCTTGCTTACGGGGCACTGCGCAATACAACAATAAATAAGTCAAAACGCAAATACCTCACACTGTATGTCTGAGCAACGCCATGCGTGTGATAAGATCAGGTACACACTGAGACACAAGAGCGCAAACAAACTATTTCAGGCGCAGCTGAGGGGAACGTGCCTTCGCACAGTGGCGGCTCTGTCCGCGTCACAGATGGTGCGCTCTCATTTTCGACAGACCCATTATCCCCTCTCCGCTCCGCTGCATAAGGAGCAGCAGCACGCTCATCAGAGAGAGAGAGAGGGAGAGGCGTGCCGCAGCCTCTCCCGCGCCAGGCGAGGGATGGAGAGCCGCGGTGTGCCGCTCATCATCTTTCCCTGCAGAACGGCATCCGCAGGAATGACCCCTAGCTTCACGCGGACTCCAACGAGGGACGATGGCAGCACACTCGCGTCTTCCACGAGTGAAGACTAAATCAACGGCTGCCGTATCACGCCAGGGAAAGGGGTGGTTAGCGTTGACTTTCGTTGGAGAAAAAATTGTTCTGAAAATTCCGTCCACAACTGATTGACTGATTGCCAGGCAACCATTCCTCATTGTAAGCACTAAGATCACACATGGCCGGGCAGACATGAAGGCACAGAGGATGCAAAAGGACATGTGTCTATTAGAAAATCTATTAAAAAGTGTATTAAAAGTCTATTAAAGAAGTGAAGCATAGGTAAAATATTTGGGTATTCAACGAATCTACGATTAAGTAAACTAAGGGCCATTTCTTTGGTATGTTATGTTAAAAAAAAATGACCAGAGATATCTGATATTTTTGATGCAATTTCTTTTTAGCTCTCTTAAAGTTATTGCGTTGTCACACTTCAGCTGACTCACTTTCCCATTCTTTATTGCCACAAGAAAATGATTAATAATGGCAATGAAATTTAAAACACCAAGCGTTTTTCTTTTTCAGGTTACCATTAAACACTCACCATAACAGGGCATATTCAAAATGGCATAAATGATTTATGACAAGAATCCCTCATTTCTGTTTTTAAATAGGGTTAGACAGCAATCTGCATACATTTAAATGCACCCGCAAACATTTTTTTTCTCCTCCCATTTGTCTGTGGGCCCTTGCTTAATATTCAAGGATGAGTTTTGTCCACATGTATTTTTGTCTGTGTCACCTTAAATTAAATTATTACCATTTTGTGGCCCACGGCCTTTATTTACTGGAATCAATGCAACGGTAATGAAAATCCATTTTTCATACGATCAACCCCTGCTGGCTTTTCTTCAGTTAGCTGTGTCTCAGCAAGCAATTCATTTCACTGATGTAGAAACCCAAGAGAAGGCATTGGCAATGAAAGGGTTAACAAGGAATTAAGATCTCCTCAGAGACACACCCACCCCCAGCCTGGATAACTCATGCAAAGGATTATGTGCAGATATATCAGTGCCACATCCACATATCTGCTCAGCTTCAAAAGCATAAAGTAAAAACAGTGTTTTCTCTTTTAATATTGCCATTGTAATGCAGTTACTAATTTCCTTTGTTTAGTCCTTGTGTCTCACATGTGAGATTTTTTTTACTTATATTGACCATCAAATTCACCATGCATTAATTATGCAGTTTCTGGTTATTTTATACCAAAATATTTTACATTTGGTCACAGCATATTTCTTTAATTTAAAGATTTAATGTGTGGACTGAGTCATTCCTATCCTACGAAGTTTCAATATTCTGTTAAAATATCCAAATATTAATAACATTTTAAGTAATATTGAAAGGTGAGAGTTACATATTTACCTTTAGGCAATATAAGATGACCGCAACAAAAATTACAGGCATAGCTCTATTTATCTCCATTACTCTTTACCTTACTACATTACATCATAATCTTCACTGTTTGAGAAATAAAGACTAAAATATTCCATTAGAAGGTAAATATTAACAATATATTCATGGAATTATATGTGAAATGTTGGGATGGGGTAGCACAGCCATGTTTGCCTTAATTCATCTCAACACATTGAGTATATTGGTGTAAGGTTCTCCTTCTTTCTTACTTTTTCAGAAATCACCGGTAGCAAATGGCAACGAATTTAATCATAAACAGGCCACACTGTGGTGTAATTCATGAGTTACTGAGCAGATGACACTCCAGTCTATTCCATACAGCTAAGCAGAATTTTGCTTGCAAAAATATGGACTGCAGTACAATCAAGTTTTACCAATACATGGAAATCATCATTTTAAAGGGCACTTATGACTGTTCTGTTATAAATTAGCAGTGGCATACTTCACAATCACCATTTAATATGTATATCAAATTAGAAAAAACCTTGAAACCAATGTGTTTATTTGGCCATAACAGAAGCACATGCCATCTCAGTAGGCTGGCTTATGGATGTACATTCTACCAAAAGATTGCCCTTGCTTCTGTTTGCCATAGAACCACCCATGGTGCCTTGATTAAATATTTTGGAGGGCTAATTCAAATTAATAAGATTCGGAAAACGATAAAAACTTTTTAGTGGCAAAAGAGCTGAGCAAAGAGAATAACCTAATAATTAAAATATCAAATTCTGATTAATTTCAATGGTATGTTAGTCAATATTTTGACTGCACAACGGCCTTCATCAGACCTGGAAGGCCAAAAACATTTCTGAACGTAACACACACAATGTTTTTTGAAAAAAAAATGGTGAAATCAGATTAATGTATTAATATAGATATGTCAGTATATTTGTAGATTAAGAACAAGGAATCAATGCTAACAAGCATATTGCTTTATTCTTTGCTTGACAGTGTACCGTGCAACTCTATCCCGCATTTGCATTTTATGGCCTAGATGACTTCATAAGGTAGTGTGTGTGTGTGTGTGTGCCTGTGAGAGAGAGAGAGAAAGGGAGAGGGAGAGAGACACAGAGATGAAATAAATTCTAATAACTGAATATAAATGTAAATAAAGTCTGGCTTTAAATGACTTGTCGGTGAATACAATTCTCCTCTCCCCTTAAGCCAATACTCTGATAGGCTGTTTCCAGCAACCCTGATTTGACATGTGACCTTTGAAAACACTCTGCAGTTTGATTAAAGACGTATTGAATTTGTTTGAATAAACCTCATTGTAATGGCACATCATTTGTAAGAAGCTATTAGGGGGCTGGAAATTGTTTTGTGGGGGTATTTGCATGGAGATATGTCCCCGCTCAAATTGAGGATCGCTCCTGAACGGGAGGCAGAGAGATGGTGACAGTGCCATAATTTTCCCGTGACAAAAAGATGATGAAAGTCCCCCACTGAGCTCCACAGGGAAAGGGGGAAATGATGTCAAATACAAGCTGCTCAAAAGCAGAACCCATTTCCTGTTCACATGAACTTGAGGTGAGGTAATAGCTGATGGAGGAGAGGGAGGGGGAGGTAAACCAGGTGCCTGGCTGTTGGATTGCCTTTTTCCAGAGAATCCAGTTCCAACGGCACATCAGACAGGCTGAATATAGCAACATGAGTATATTCAAATATCTGCTAAACTTAACTTCTCCATTTAATAACGGTAAATAGGAAATGATTACAAGCTTGCTCTGAGGTGTTCTTTCAAGAGTGACATGGGAATTTTAGGTGGACCTGCGTACAGGGAGGTTACCACTTTTGATAATATAGTGAAGGGTCTTGGGCACATACAGGTAATCACTACTGTTATGGTCAGCGTGTGACGTCATCTGACATTGTATGTTCTGCGGTTGCATTGTGGCCAAGGTGACTTTATGAATGAGATGCACTTAGTCTTTTCAGTGAAAATAAACTCAGCTTTTGTTCTTCCCCAGACAGTGTCTGACAAGATTTTTATTTTACAATATCATCAGTATAATTTCTATTTACATCAATTTTACATCAACTTCTTCCTTCAAAGAGAAATCCAACGTCTCAATCCCACACTTTATTACCTCAAGGTTTTGCCAGCATTGGACTGTCACACTACACAACACCTTTCCAAGGACTACATAACCACTCAGAAACACCCATGCCAAACAACATAGACTGTCATAGGGTATGTAGTGTCACCGTTCATATCAGGTGTGACATTACCATGACAATCTGATTTGGAACTGTATGTTACGGTAATGTCACAGAAATATTTTTGGATTCTCCATAATAGAGGTCAGCATCCACAGAATCATACACAGATGCCATCATCTGCTGTCTCCTTCACAAAGTCCATTAATCCACCCGAAAGGGCTGGATGTCCCATCTGCCAAGATATAAAGCGATTCATTTGTATTTATGGAGACATGCTTCCTGTCAAATATGTTTCATGTAATCCCTGACAAGCCCTCTCCCACTCTCCAATTTCTGACACAATAAGGAGGTCACCAAACTTTGAGGAAAAGAAAAGCAAAAAACCTGTCGAATGGTTTGAGGACTCAGCGGGGCTGGGTCAGGACAGAGTAACGTGTGCACTGGAGCATGAGGAATACTTCCCCTGACAGAAGGGGGAAAGGAAGGGAATAGTTCAGAGCTTCAAATCACAGAGCCATGCTGGAGAAAAAAGCCCTTCACTGAGAGAGACAGAGGAAACTGGAGGGAGGAAAAAAATCACCATTCTGCTTATACACTGGGCTACAGATACGACAGAGTCACCAGGCTAGGAGCTGCTGAAACACTTCCAGTGGCTTACACCGATCACAACTTGTCAACACATACTTTTCAGGTTGGATAATATACAATGTCCCCTTGCTGTCCATTGCTGTCCAGGTTGAGTAGAAGTCCACTAAGATAACTGTAATGAGCAGGTGACAAATATATCAGGGACCCCATTCCATTTAAAAAAATATATGATTATAAAGAATATATGATTACCGTAGCTTGCAGATCCTTAGTAAACAGTGGGGCTTCAATACTTGTCAGCCAGATCTGTTATTTGTGTTAATCTCAAATGTTACTCAAAAAAGGCAAAAATTAGAAATGACAAAATCACTTCTGTGGTACCTTAACTTTGGCAGGGGAACAGAGTGTATTGGGAGTAGATTGTTTCACATCCCCACACCATACTTCTCTTTCTCTCAAAAGCAAGAGCCAGTCTGTTGCACAATCAGAAATTACCGTCCCAGGTTCCGACTTCTGCAAGAAGGGGGGGGGGAGGGGTGTCCTGGACATTCTTTCTCTGTATCATTGTGTTGTTTGGTTGACTAAAGGTCATGCATGCATCCAGCATTATTTTCCATCGCTACTCATAAAATACTTTACACATGGAAGGTAGAACTCAGTGGAGGCTTGGATATTCTCGGGGTGGGGAGAGGGTGTGGGCTGAGGCGGAGCCTCCTGTTTGGTTGTACTGCTTCAGGATAACGCTGCTCTTTATGTGCAAACCTGATCATATTATGGTAGGAGTAATGTGTGAAAAAGGTAAACGACAAACACAAAGTGAAATGTTTAATCTTGAACAAGGAGCCTCTGTTTCTAATCCCCAGATGGTGATTTACAGTGCCTTAAGGATTATTGCTTTGCCGGTACAATGGTCCTGCTTGGTGGCATAGGTGTACATATCAGGAGGAATGGGGGGCAGCCCTTAAGCTTTGCAGATCACAGGAGGGAAATGAATTAAGAAAAAAAGACCTCTTTTTTTCAGTTCATTACATTTTGCAATAATGCTCTGCTTATCCTCAGAGATGTGAGATAATGCTCGGAGATATGGAACACAGGCAAATAAAGTAACACATTCATTAAAAAATTGCAAATAAAAAAAAAAAAATTCTTGGCACGAAAAAACACAAATGTCTCTTGGAAATATGTACAGCACTCTCCTGACAGCATGACCTTTTCCAGTTCAGCCCTGTAGTTTTTTGCATTTTTTTTCTCCCCTGTAAGCAGGCGGGGGGAGAGTGATAAAGGTGCTCTGCGCTCGCATCCCACTTCCTCTGACTTGCACCTGGCTCACAGCGGAGGAGTCTGGCAGCGTGTGACTCGAAACATCTGGTCAGCACATTAGCGGCTGAAGTGAGCAATCAGGTTTTGTGGCGGGATACCTATACAGCAGCGCCAGGGGAGCGGGGCCTGATGTAACAGCACCTGACACTTCAGCGCCGGTGTGTCAGCCCGTGTGACTCACGTACGGCTCCAGGAGGCTGGGGGGGTGGGGGGGGCGCGCATCTCGGAGAGGCTCTGTGTCTCTGGCAGAGAATCCCATGTGTGCTGTTATTACAGGGGTCCTGGATGGCCGTGCCAACTGAAACTTTCATTTGGCCCAACCAAGCATTTTAGGTCCTGTCCATAATGTCCAACTGACCATGCTTAATGACTCTCTAAATATGCAATTGCCCCCTTCCCTAACTAAGGGAGCTGGACCCAACCCCATACAGTTATCCTGAGTCTCCTGAGCAGGGAAGAGCTATGTGTTCAAAAACCCAGGCTAGGGTGGTAAAGCACACCTTTGTAGCGCTGATCTAGGGAATAAAGCCGAAATGTCAAGGCCTGCACTCACTGTGTTGTATGATTATCCTGTGCATCACTGATCCAGTGGCGTTGACAGAGCACATACAGGACAGAATTAGACTACAGTTCAATGTAGTCACAGTAGGCTTTGTCCTCAACTCTGAGCGAGGAATTGAAGCAAGTGTTGTGTGCTTTTCATGTCTTGCGCAACATTTTTCAGTCCTTTGAGCAATCACCAGGCTCAAGATGTATTTGCAATGGAGCAGCGATTGCACACAGCTTACCTCTTGAGCTTTGTTCAGAACTAATAGGCGCAACCATTACCCCCTATTACTAATACAACTTTTACCTACATTCACTGAGGTGCCATTGCAGGAGTAAAGTTCAGTATATGTAATGTAATGTAATGGACATGCCGAACTCACTTACTCCAAATGACATTTCGAGTTGCTGATTAAATCAGCAACTTTACCTAGTTACACAACCTTTACTGTGTTTAACTTGTAGCAGTGACTCAAGAATAATGCACCATGAATTATAAGTGAATACACATAACATGTCAGGTCAATTTACTACTAAAGATGACTAATTTCATTATTATGCATAATTTGGAGATCACACATTTTTTCTATGGCATATTCTAAATATCAACCCAATGTAGTGGAAGAAAAATCATATACTGTCTTTTTCGGTTAAAAGAGATGATGGCCTTGAGCTAGTGGATCAGATTATCTGCAGCTTTGCTGTTAATTTATGCATAAATGCAGACTAATTTTTGGCAACTGTGAACCGGGAATATTAATGCAATGTATTTTCTTGTCAATAAGAGCACTGTGTTCTCAATGTGATATGTCCTGTGTAGTCATACATGAAATAGGCATTTGGCCCTAATAATATTTGTTAGGCGTCAGCTGTGGAACTGCTCATTCTGAACACTATCGTGTCACACATTGCACAAGGCTTTAACTGTTTAGGATCAAGGGGCCCCATTCCTCAAAATGTTCATAAGAAACAAGTGTATTTTGTTCTTTGGAAGAGTTTTTTTTTTTAATCAAAAGGTCAGGTCTGATTCATGAAAAGTGCATAAATACCCAATTTTGGTCTTTCTCTTGTTTGTATGATGATGAATCTCAACTTAAAATGGATTCTTGTACATGCTATCTGTAACAAGTATTCACCCTAACAACCCCATATAAAGGCATTCTGAGTGTTTTCTCTGATTTAGAGATGCAAACAATTCTGACAGACATGGTTTCAAGAAAAATGTGTACATTTTATAGAGTGGGCATTAGAGTGTCCAGGACATCAGTAAATCACTGGTCAAAATAAGCATGACTTCGAAAGGACTCCAATATCAATTTTTAGATGAAAAAGCCTGTCCTAATGTCGTCTTGTCTAACCATTAAATCTGTATCCAACACACAGAAAGTATGTGGGAATAGACCTTACAGATGTAAGCCAGGGGTAATGGGGTAAGCCATAGATATCAAAGTGGTCAAATCCCTCTCGCTAAGGCTGGCGTTTTTTCAGCACAAGCAAGACAAGTATTGTACAGAGTCTTACTCCTTCAGCTGATCCCGTTGCCTTCTTGCCATCTGGAGGTAAAATGAAGGTCCTGCTGTTTCCATGGGGGAGCTGCTCACATAGCAAGTGTGTCACTGAACGATTTTCAGAGACTGGAACACTCCATGAGATGCTCAGTTACAGACAAAATCTGTTACTCAGGAAAGGAATCAGCTTTCAAATGGACTTGACCCTTGAAAGGGCAGAGGTATCAACCTGCAGCATCCTGCTTTTACCAGCCGCATCCTGCTTTTACTTACTGTATCCTGGCGTGCCTTTAGTTTATATCGCAACGAACAAGAGGGAAGCACAGCGTTTACTCTATGTAAACCTCCCGCCTGTGCAGGATACAGCAGCTGTTTAAAGTTTACCTGCTCAGTGTAAACATCGGTTCACGGGTCAGGCTTTATTCGCTTCCCCGAGCGGCAGTAAATGTCGAATCACAAATGTACCTGTTAAATGTCAATCCGGTTGTTTGTCCTGCACCAGGGTACGTTGAAAAAGACCTGGATGTAAACCGTTTAGCTATCCCTGAGCACATTATTTACATCCATTTTCCCCTTTCTTTTTTCTGTTCCACAGATTACTGGTAGTGAATTTTCTGCTACACTTAATAGGTGAGCGTTACAAGATAAGATTTAACAGCGGAACTGAGCTCGTTTTCAGCATTGAAATTTACAGATGAAACAGGCTTTCGGTTAGAGAGATTGAGGGTGCACAGCACATGGTTAAAATGATCATATCGCCAAGGTTGTTATTATAAAGTCAAGAAACCAGGTCAGAGTGAGCCAAAGTACTCTGGGGCACTTGAGAGATAAGAGTTATCAGATGCATGCAACCAGATACCATTAATCCTTCAGTTAACAGCTGAGAGTGCTGTACTGAAATTAATGTAGGACTGACAAACTGGAGCGAAGCCATTGTTTTTAGTACATTGTGACAACATAGTAACTTGGTTGAAAAGCAGGCATTGCAAAATAGCAATGGACAGAAGTAATCCCTTCAAGATGGTTATTGCACTGCCTTGATACAATAGGCTGCTGTTTGTTTTAAACAAAACGGATATAGAATTCAAATCAAGCTCTAGGCAGCATTTGAATAGATGCTGATCTCTTAAGGTTATATGCTGTTAGAGCACTATGAGGAAGTCTTTTATTCTTAATTTGGCACACTTGCCCAAATCAGTTTGGAAAGAAAACAGCAATTACAAAAGGCAATTTCTAAGCATTTATAACTCTGATAACGGATTGATGCGGTCATATTTTGACTGGACATAATTCTATTAAAACACCTTTGTAGTATGAAACCCCTCCTTATTCATACAAACTGGATAAGTCATCACAATTTTGAGCACTTCAGTGGGGAATTAAAGATTTTAAAGAAGTATTACTTACACTTACAGTCTGTGATTGAAGGTTATCAACACACCATTGTGTGTTAAGATGACAGAGAGCTGTAGCATTATTGCTCAGGAAATAAAGTCCAGAAACAATCGTTGGGCACACCAAGTATGTCCACATCACTTTATTTGTGCTTAGTACATGTATTCTGAAAAATACCCCTTCACAGTAGTGTCAAAATCCAGTCGTGTACATTATAAGTGTGAAATGTACTACTGATCAATATTCAGAGGAAAGCCCTGGGTGTCCTGTCCTTTAATTTCACATACAAGGGACTTATTATTTGTCTTCTTTTTTCATTTGTGAGGGGACAGGAAGGAAGGCCCTAGTCAAAAATGTTTTTAAAAGGAGCCCACCATCCCCTTTCCAAACAGAAAACTTACCTTACACAGTAATTGTTTCACACTCTTATGTCCATAGTTACTTTTCTCTGGGTTTTGTGTGCTTGCCTCATGTTTGGCTGTGGTTGAACTCGGGGAGGGACACACCTAAAGCTCTTACGTGTCCCCAGCGGCCCGTGGCAGTTTTGCGTAGAGATTGTGGTGCTTGGCCCGGGCCCAGGGATTAGGTGTTCCTGAGAAGAAAGCCTCCTTGGCTCAGCAAAGCTGGAGAATGTCATGGGAACAGCGTCTGCCGCCCCCGGCCTCCTCCCAACCCCCCCCCCCCCCCCCCAACTCCACCCCGCCCACTCCCACAGTCCCAGGCCACATATCAACAGGCCATCTAAGCACTCAGAGACCACAGTTCCATGGAGGTGCACATTAGCATAAATGGAACGTGCGAACGGAGAGAGACAGAAAGAAAGGGAGAGAAAGAGAGACTGTAGGAGGAGAGGAGGGGACTTGGAGAGGAGGGTCAGGGGAAACAATGGGCACATTGTCAAGCTGAGGACAGAGGAGAGAGAACTGTAGAGGGCAGCGCCATCTACAGGCCAGACTCCCGCATGCAGATACCAGCTCTTTTCTACCAAAGATCTGGCTCTATCAGATTACATCTCAAACTTGACAAAGCAAAAAAAATGTTTTGCTTAAATTATACGCAGTATGTTTGGTCCATGTTTTTGCCCATGCTGCCTCAGTGCAATTCTTTAGTATTACTAGGCTATGTTAATTTCTTGCTTTGCCTTCTTCTGTTCTGCAGTTAAATTGTTGCAGTCAGTCTTATTTTTGAACCCAAGTTTTTAATTCACATTCAGGTGAATATGAAACAGGCCTTTGATACATGTTTTAATCCTGGACTGAAATGATAGTGGAAACAGACAAACAAAACATGATGCATTAAAGGACATCTTGATGCAACTTTAATAGTATGATAATCATACGCAGCCTCAGCAGCATCGCAGATCAAAATACAGAGTCTTTGAAAATGGATAAATTAATAGAATCAGACAAAAATACCAGAGTTCAATTGTGGAATGCGTAAGGAGTGATGGCAGAATTACAGGGTGCAACACTTTCCCGGGTTTAAGCTTGTCACCCCCCCGCTGAGTAGAGTAATGTTTGAGGTGCTTTCAAAATCCCCCTCCCCGCCCTCACAGAAGGTGAAAGTTGACCTCCCCCACCAATCGCCCATGCAGTGGGGCAGTGCCAGAAATTTCGCTGCAACCGCATTCAGTCCACGTTGTCATCGCACCATTGACAGGGCCGCTTTTGAATTTCCATAAATCGTAGCGCTGGTGTTCTGTCACTCCTCTCACAGCATGATTTAGCCGGACAGGAAATTCACCACGATGGCCCCGCTCAAAGCTTCGCAGCAAAGTCAACATTCCCAGAGGCCCAGACAAGTTTTTCTTTTCTCCTTCTTTCTTCTTCCTGCTCCTTTCCTCCCACATGAAAATACTTCACGTCGTTCCAGCACCGTGCTTTATTTGACATTTTCCAAATATTTTATCGGTGACCAGCTTAAATAGACAGATGGTTTCCTTGCAGTTCCACTTTCTCACGTTGAAGTAGCATGTACCACTCATGATCCCTTTGGCAGCATTAAGTTTGCCATCTTAATCTGTACTGTACTTTGTTTTTTTTTCTCTTTTATCAAATCACTAGTTATCCAAGTCAGGGGACAAAACATGAGATGTTTGAAGCATTATAATTGAGAAAAACAAACTACATGAAAACATGTTCACATCTGTTGGTGTTCATATTGCTCATTCTATTTTTTTGACACTGAAATTGGTCAGCTGTTGCGGGTGGTATCAGAGCATAAGGAAGTCCACGATGCGCTCCCATCCTAGACATGCGGTCAGACCAAACCTGACGTCACACAACTGAAAAGCAATTAAGGATGAGGTGCTAATCTTGTGCAGCCAAAACCAGATCAATGAGGCTTTTCCATGTTATCAATTAATGACACATAATTACAACCCAGGAGAATTAGCTCTCAAATACAATTATGGCGAAAAGGAGGGGGCTTCCTCTAACATATCAAAGCCATCAAATGGTAACATATTGGAAGTCCTCTGATATGGGTTGCCAGTAAATCTTTTAAAGTGCTTTTTCACATCAGCTGAGCATTACAATTACACTTCCTGTGTTTTCTTATTAGGTAGAGGTAGACAGTAATCATTTATCTATGAACCCTTTTCCTATGACCAGTATGGTTTGATTTTGTTATAATGGCTGAGTTTTCTAAGTTAAGCACCACCACCAGACAACCAGATGTGCATTCAACCATGTGAACGATCAATGCAAAGCATGCTTTTTTAATACAATAGTAGATAAGTGATTTGTTAAACTGTGACACAGTGATATATTTTTTTTTTCACATAACTTGTCAGCATTTGCCACACACAGAGCCCTTCTCAAGATGTTCAGCTCTGTTAGCAAAAACGTGCAGTGAACAGACAGCTGATAGAGAAACACTGGCACAAAGGTCCACACAGCTGAACACATCCAGGCAGTAAGTTAAACAGAAAACTTTATCCAATCAGCACCTGAGAAATTATGTTAAATATGAGGGTGCCTCTCACTGGAGAAAGATAGAGGCATATAGAGCTACTGAAACTGCGGTACGCATTGTGCTGTTTACAAACAAGAACAGAGGCCATATTAATAATCTCTCAATACGCAAGGCTAATTTATAACACTTAACTAAGGTCAAATTTGCATGTAGAGTAACAAGTAACAAGTTAATCCAAGGTCTATTTTATGACTTCACTGGATTATATTTTTGGGTCATTCAAAGGTATACTGCGTTCAAAGATACACTGCATTCTGTTTTATGTGGGTTGCATCTCTACAATGTCATGAGAGTGAGTGTAAGCTGACCTTGGTCACAGTTTGACAGTTGGTCTGAGTGAGGTGTAAATTTCAGGTTAAAGCTCTTTTCCTCTGCGAGCTCTTTGTGCCCAATCTTGCCAAAAACTCCAACTGCAACAACAAAAGGGTTTTTAAACAATGCAGAATTCCAGACTCCTGACCTCAGTGATGGAAGCCTTGTGCCGGGATACAAATATTTATCCTGCGCTCGACTGCCAGGCCACGCCTCGATGACTGTACAGAACCTTTTTCATTGGATTGCACCCTGTGACGACCCTGCTGCTCCCCTCATGGCATCAAGGAAAACTCTACCCAACATGCCATGCTGACCTGTCTCGTGAGCTCACAGTGGGGAAAAAATGGAAAGCTCTTATTTTGACATTGACCACTAATGGTCTCAGGCATTTCTCTCTCATTACCACAAACATTGTGAAGCCAAAATTTCAAAGCCTGTGCGAAGCATGGAATTGCCCTTAAAAATGTTTTTGAAGCGCTTGCATTGTTGAAAATGTTGACCTATGAAATATGCTAAATGGAAGAAATTGGTTAATTTTGTCACGCAGCCATGGGTGCGAAATTTCCACATACTTTGAATTCTAAGGGAGGTCAGTGAGTTATCCTTTTTTGACAAGGATCCAGAGTACTGCTTGGTCCAATCTGGTTCAGAATCTGTTCTCTCAATGTGTATTTGTGTTTGTGTTTGTGTGTATGTGTGTGTGTGTGTGTGCAGTGCTATGAGAAGCACATTTTGAAAGCCGTTTGATAAAAGGGGAAAGTTGTGTAATAGCGTAAGCGGTGCTGAAGCATGCATAATTGAAGTGGATGTGTCAGATAGACTGGATCTGGCAATGAGGTCACCTGTAAAGAGTACAGCGGGTTGCTGGCAATCAGCAGTCGAAGAGCTAAAGGTCAGAGGTCAGCCTCCCTCTGCTGCATGGGTCAGAGACACAAATCCATTTCTAACTTGTTAAACAGATGTCACAAGAGTCTTAGGACTGAGTTTCAGAAAGACAACACTCAAAATCAAGGTACATAACAAATCTCTGAGGCTTGAAACATCCCGTTTTCTTAGTTTATCTGATTTCTGAATTAATCACCCTCACAGTTCTTAAACCACTTTTATCTTTTTCAGTTATGACAGGTATACTACATATTTAATATTTTTGGATCAATTTAAGATCTAGAATGGACAGAATGTGAAGATGATTTCCTGCCAACATGCAGGTCAAGAGGACAAAGGCTGGATGATCAGGGAGGATTTTACATTGACATTCTGCATGCATGTAAAACAGGCTTCTGCTTTCTCTCAGCTTTGCTTACTCGCTCTAGTCTGTTCAACTTCTTGGGACATTAAGACATACTGAGTACCATGGAATCACATCTTTGATTTATACATATTCATATGTGCTACAACCACTGATATTTTTACACCTATTTATAGTTACTGTAATTATTCTTATGTAACAACCACCATGTATAAGTACACAGTAGATACTATGTAGGTACACTGTTGTAACTCTTTATATACAGTTAAAATGTGCAGACATTACATCAAGGCCCCTTGATTTAAAGTGAGACCACTTAATGTGAAGAGGGCTCCAAAAAAAATACAAGTAAGGGTTCTGTATTGTTCTGCATGACCCCTGGTTGTGGATGGTATGACATGCCCAAAGAGTGCATTTCTGCAGAAAGGCCTATTGCACATTACTTTAGATGAAGGCCACACTGTTACCACTAGCAAAACTGAAAAGAATCCATTTAATCTGGTAAAAGGGCCAGATTAGGGAGCAAATTGAAATACTTTACTGTGATACATTTCAGATGGCGATGTGGATTAGCACATTGTCCTTTCATCTAGGGCACTTGGCAGAATGCCAGGCCAGATCAAAGCCCCATATCTGAGGCTTGAGGAGGATAGGAGATGAGTGATGTGGTAGCACTTCCCCTCCTGTGCAAGTGGAGTGTTTAATCCTATCCCTCTCTCTCTCTCTCTCTCTCTCTCTCTCTCTCTCTCTCTCCTGTTCTCCATTTCTCTCTTTCTCATATCCCCTCTCCTGTCTGCCTCTTCCTGTCTCTTTCTCTTCAGATCTATGTCCCAACGTTCTCTCTTTCTGCCTCATCCTCTGTTCTCAGTCTGTCTCTTGTTCTTGTAATTTGATTGTAAGATGTGACAGTCAGAGTCCACACACTTACAAACACACCATGAGTGTTACTTCAGTTAATTATTACAGAAAAAAAACATCAACAGAAGTGAAGAGGAAGGGGCACAAATGTAGCCCCTCATTGATCTACTTTTTCAGAACATCTGGCTATAACCACACAAACATAGAGACCACAGACGTTGCTAAGATAAAACTGTTTGTTGAACAGAAACCATGCAGGTGGATGTGTACATTTGAAATATTGACATAATTTTGTGTCTCAATGTGAGAAAATGAAACCCATGCATGTGGTTGGTCAGGACCAGGTTTTTCTTAATCACCTTTGTGAGAACCATTGACTTAGTGTGTCATAGCACATCTGTCTGAACAGAATGGTGTTCATTTTCAAATACTTATAGACTTCTTCCAAAAAAAATTACTTTCGATTTCCAGTTATATACAGTGTACATGTTAAACAATAATAGGATAGATAGATACTGATAATCCTACACAATACAGCCTTGGGCAGTCTTCAAATTCACACTGAATCACAGAGCCACTGAAATCGTAGTTTGAAACATGCAGAACCAACAGATTGCTGGATCTCTATGAGGAGTAATAATTGCTTTGGACAGTTTCATTCAGGGAAAATTGCAAATATCAGAGAGAGTGAGTCTGGGCATCGAAAGAGTCCCTAGTGAAACCACAGCAAACTTACAAAGTGGACAGCATTGTTGGCGCATGACCACAAGTAGTGTTTATTAGCCTGGCCCTTGGGTCAGAGGAAGTCGTTCATTTGGCTATTGCTTTAACTTGGAAGACTGGAACAAAATGTTTCGGGGGGGTGGTCACAGTCAAACCGTGAGTCGTCAAACTTTGCCGTGGCGTGTGCCGTGTTAAGTACATCTGGATACCCCATAAACATTGCACTCCTAATCAGCTGCACATGTGGCCACATTCGAGCCAAGCACGTGCGTTATACCGCGAGCGCCGGTATGTATAGGAAACTGTCAGCCTGATCAAGACATTTCTCTCTGTATCTGGCCAGGGTATGAAACCGATACAGAGCCAGGATAAACCTGTAATAAATATTTGAATTTTAACCGCATTTCTTCTATGATTGGTACCAAGTTCAAAGGAATATGTCTTTGATCCTTGTTCCCCCTTTTTATGAAGTGTAAAATTGAACATTTATTTTGGACATTTATTTATTCTAGTTGTACCACATCTATGCCCAATTGGACATTTATTTATTAGAGCTGTTCCGCATCTACATGACCTTGCAGGACCATAGAAAACACTCCTAGTCATTATGTGTAGAGGTGTAAAAGTCACTCCCTTCCTGAACACCCTATTGCATGAAGGTCTATATGCACTCATACCAGGTTTCATACCAGTTTGCATGCGTTAACCTGAATTGTCTGAATGAAGACGTATTGTGAAAGGTATTGTGTAGGAACTTGGAAAACATGTATACTTGCTTAAACACATCAGTCAAAGTTAAAAACAAGAGTGGCACCTCAGGCAGTGGGGTTTGCCTTTACATTACATTACATGCATTTAGCAGACTCTCTTATCCAGAGCGACTTCCATCACAACAGAACATAAGCATATCCATTTGATTTAAATGAGCAAGTGTCAGACCAGGCTCACAACACTCCCAGACCAGTGAGTGTGAGCATAACACTATTCCTACCATAAGTTAACTTGTGCACATTGACAAAAGCCAAGTATATTACAAGTCATTACAAGCACACTTGTGCTCCTTGTACTTGATTTTTAGTAACATATTTATGGAAGTAAGTGTAAGATATTTTTAATGCAAAGTACCATGTGTTGGTAGTTGAAGTACGTTGTGTAAGAATTGAATAAATACTCTCAAAGTTGTTGTTAAATGTTAAGCTGGCAAATAGCACTGTGATCAGGCTGAATCATTTCTCCAATGTAGCTAAAAGCAGATGGAATGCAAGACTCAGAACGCTAAGTACAGAGAAATGTGGGTTCAGTTAGTAAACACGCCATGGCAGAGATCCTTTTAAGTAAAAGCAACAACTGATTCAATTAACAATTGAAATTATGTGGTCCAAACTTGACTGAGGCTAGACCCACCAAAGTTTGGAAACACTCATCACACAGACTCCACAGAAAGCTTATGACTGAAGCCTACAGCAATTAATGTGTAGCACTGTTTTTTTTTTCCCTCTCTCTCTCTTCCCTCTATTGAATACAGTAAGAGGTAACATGTTACACAGGGATAATAATTATCAGCAATTTCAAATGAGTCCTGGACAGGAAATGAGGTGGCCATCTTGTGACTTTATACCTGACTTAGCTCAATGGCTTGTTGTTGAAAACATACTTAATCCCTAGGGCCTTGTGAAAAGCATGTGTGTTCTGCGTTTCATTCCCCCCGAGAGAGTGTGATTTTCCACACATACAAAAACAACCAACTACAACAAACTACATGAAAAACAAAACCTACATTGATACCTGTCACCTGTTTAGCTAACGCAGTAAGCATATGCCCTGACTTAGGCACAAATTTCTCATGTAAAGCTTGGAAATTAACCATTTTGAATGTGCATGAAAATGAAGTTGTTTTTAAGAATATTTTGAGCATTCAAATTCAGCTGTTATAAAATGCTTTGGCAGTATAGACAGGGTCTATATATCAGGGGAACAAGTCCCCAGAACTGGAGGAAAAGTCTGATATCGACTGCCCTCTATAGTTTCCACTATTGTGTGTACTTAACGCAATGCAAGTCATTTGGATTAAATGTGTACGTGTTGGGGTCTTATGATGTCCCTCAGGATTGATGTAACTGTAAAATGACATTATACCTCACATCACAGCGTATGACATTTTTGTCAGGTGGTTGGAAGCAGTGCAGCCGCCTGAGATACTCCAGCCTGCTTTAAAGATTAAATTTAGAAGTACTTTTTAAACCTGCTTGTTTCATGGGGCATGTGGCAGGCCTTGCATTTTCAGATTTTGGGGTATTAAAACACTGTCAGAGACATCTGTAAAAGCTTTAATCCACTAGCCAGCGGAGGCTCAGTGAGAGATTACAGGGACCACACCTCACACTGCACTGAGTTTCACCTGTGCACCTGCACACATGTGTTTAACTGCTTAAAAGTGTGGCTGATGTAAGTCATGACTTGACTGATTCATCCAATTATGGACCTACTCTGTTAAAACAGAGCAGTCCATAATTTAGGTGTTTAGCGCACACCCTTCTGCAGTGTCACTTGGATGGCTTATATTTTACACATTATCTGCTTAGTTAGGTATTTACTGAAGCGGTTGAGGTCAGGTACTTTATTAAAGGGTACAACAGTGACCCGCCAGGGATTCAAATCTGCACTCTTTTGCATGCAATATAGATGTAATCTTTCGTAAACCTGTGCTTGCTCAGCTCTGCCGTGCTTCATTTAAACTGTTAAACCGTTTTTTTTTTTTTTTTTTCTGGTTCAGCAGATTCTATTATAAATTCCAACTATTTTATTTAGAGTTGTAGCCAAAGTTGTTCAGTTTGGCATAGAGAGGATGTATTTCCCAGGTCATTCCATCTTTGCCTTCCATGACTTGCCCATTGTCCTCTGTACCGGTATAGACAGTGATCACTGAGGGTGGGCTTCTGTTTTTTCACTTAAGGACCAAATAATAGTAATAAAAAAGCAATACATGACAGCTTTGCTGTTGAGCTGACATGCTGCTAAATCATGCAGGCAGAACCACCACCCCAACATGCTGCTACTTTAGCATGCTGGCAGAACCATCATTGGACATGCACCTAAAGCATTCTGCTGCTGAAGCATGCCAGCAGAACCATCACTGGTCATGCTGTTGCTAAAGCATGCTGGCAGATCCAGGAAAAGACATGCTCAGTTTTGACTTATTGGTAGTAACAGTGACAGCATGGAAAGCTGAGGTAGGCCATTTCAAGACTTTTGAAAGGCTGGCCGTTATTCCACCACTATATTTGCTTTTCATGTAAAAATGTGGACACAGTTAAGCCATCTATCATTATCACTTAATAACTTCTTAAGCAACTCTGCTAAAGTGAGAATTTAGAACAGACTGCCCATCCCTGTCATGGTCTCAAGGTGATAAATCTTGCTTAGCAGCATCTAAATGGTGTTCTGGTATATGTACTTTTTTTCTGTTCTTGTCAACACTATTTTTGTACACACCACCTGGAGAGATGTACGGATGTGCGTGCATTCTCGTTTATCTCACTTTAGGCTTAATAAAGACATGATAAAAGTACAATGTTGCAGTTTTTTCTCCAGAGGGTTTCCTCTGTTCTTTCCCTTAAATTATCTTGCAATTACTCAACATCAGCTGCAGGTGTCTGAAAAACAACCTGTCAAAAAAAAAAAAAAAACACTTGCAGTCAACAGTTAGCAACGTGTCTGTAAACATCTGTCACTTTCTGCCATCTGACCCAGCTAATACATCACATATTCCTGGAAAAGACAGATCACAAGCAATCAATAGGTGACCATCAGAAGTTGGTGAAAAATTGTTAATCAGCTGCCAAATGCCACCATGCGTTTCTCTCCAAGCACATACAGTGATGACCAAGAAAATAAAAATCTTCTTAATAATGATCATCAAGGAGCACCCATTTTCAGGAATATTATCAGAACTCCACCTCGTAATTTCCACTTGAAAATGTGCATCTTATTGGACCTTGTCATTGTTTTAAAGTAGTCTGGAGAAAAAGCAATGGTGATGTGAAGACAAACTCCTGGGAAAGTTTCTTAATTTGATGTTCCAAGCTTACACATCACATGAATGGCCCTTAAAAGGCAGATTTACGAAGGATAATATAACCAACCAAACCCTTTTCCACACTTTTATCCACCCAGAGAAACAGTATGATTCATTCAGTCACTCAAAGGGCAAGTCTGGCAATCTGGCTTTGATTAAATTTACCACTAGGTGTGTAGGGTATACCACAGGGGATGCAGTCTATGGTCATGAGTGAATGCTCCATTCCTCCTCCTTGTTAATGGATAGGGCATTACAAACACAGATGGGCCTATCTGACCACAGTTTTATTTGCTTTACATTTAGTTTGGTCATAAATGCCATATTACATTGAGGATCACATCTTGTACTCTCTCTGTGGTGGCACCTTTGCTTAAAAGACTCTAGTTGCAACTTCTCTCCCCCCAAAAAAGGTTCCATTATTAATGGAGTTTGATCCTTTAGACCTGTTCCTTCACTCTGTATTTTGTACCTGCAAAGGGCAAAAGAGGTAGCAGAGTCCAACTGCTGAGGGAATTGGAACATCCATCAGTTAGAAGGCCTTGTTTATTCAGAATGGGATGTATGATTATCCTTGTCTGAAGAGGAATAGATACAGGGTTATGAAACCAACCATTGATTCCTACTTAAATATCCACCTACACTTAATGTTTTGCATGGGCATGTAAACTGAGCTGTAAAAATGCATTATTTGGCACAGAACTTGAGCATTAACAGCTTATTTGGTACATCTTTGCAGCCCTCAACTTGCACACAATACCATTAGATGTCTTTAGCTCTCTGCTCACATACAGTATTTTCATCAGTGATGTCCGCTTAGTGCCGCCCGAGAAGGGTGGGTGGACGGGGGAAGAACACTATTAGTCACATTTCCACTGATTGAATTGCACACTCATTTACAGAAGGACTCCTAATTTCATGGCGTTGCTTGAAAACAAAGTCATAAATTATCCTCTTTTCTGTGAGTTCTTTAGTCCTATAAACAGCAGTAATGAAGCTTTACTTTCAGCATGTTACTTTACATTGACCAGTCAGATGACAGCAAAACCTTTGGTCTTTCTTTTAGGCTAAGGCATGAAATTTCATGCAGTTCATCATTTGATGCTATCA
The DNA here is from genome assembly GCF_013368585.1 of Megalops cyprinoides. Lineage (NCBI taxonomy): Eukaryota > Metazoa > Chordata > Actinopteri > Elopiformes > Megalopidae > Megalops > Megalops cyprinoides. Next base: position 22,145,287 of record NC_050596.1, read on the forward strand.
CATCCCAGAAACTGAGGCGAAAACTGTGGTTCCTTAAATAAGGTAAGTCAATCATGAAAGTATTGACCCCTGCTTTGAAACAAAACTGAACGCTCGCATGAAGGAACATGCAATTCAGTTAAAATTGAGCTGTTTTCAGATCAGTCTTCTGTTCACAAGAATCCCACTTATGCTTATAAGGGCCAATGTCTAAAAAAGGTGTGACTGGAAATCAAGGGTATTCAAACCTCTTAAAGAGGTGAGGCCTTTCTTAGAACCTGAAAAGCCTTGCAGGCACATGAGATTCTCATTCACCGCTGTCATTTTTCCACATACATATTTCTTTTGTTTTTCTGTGTAAAGGAGGCTTGTCACTTTCGTTGTGTCAAATGAATCATCAGTAAACATAAAATTACCTTTGTAATAACAGTGCAAAATTCAGTTTTGCATAACCGGTGGTTCTCTCATCTTGAAGAATTCATCTCTGTGTGATGTCTCAGTGACGTTATGAAGCTTGCTTTGTACCAGAAATGTGGGTCTTATATAGTGTTCAACCAGATGTCAGCAAACAGCTGTTTACAACAAAGGCATGAACTCTCAGCTCAGTTGACCATGCACCCAGAAGACCAAATCTGACGATTATTGAAAGCAGTTCTATTATTATCATTACATCTAAATGATTGCAATCACCTAACTTGTATATAGTTATGTATAAATGTACTGATTTTATATCAGTATTTATGTAAATAGTTAATTAGTTTTTCAAATGTATTTAAAAATAAATAAAATAAGTCTGAACACTTATCTAACTTGCAAATTCAAATCTTCCTGGCACTCAACTGATACCTTTTCACATTATAAAGTAATAAAACTTCCTTCTAACATAAATTTCATATGTGTGCAGTCCAGACAATCTTTGCTATCAGATTCTGTAGGAATAACTGAGCTGACACATTTTGAGAAACATTCAAATAAATGTTTGGAATTTGGAACAAGCAAAATTATTATTCCCTTTATATAAAAGGGAAAATCAAATTTCTCGTGTCATGGTCAAGTCTCCAATGGGAATTAGCATTAGAAAAATTACTTCTGAACAAAATTATATATGGCATGTGTGGATAGCTATTACAGATCCACCTAAAGAGTAATCAGAGTAATCCACCTAAAACTAAGGGGAGTCCAAAACTTCAGAAAATAGGTCAGAGTTCATAAAGAGCAAGCTCCTGTCAAAGGAATTGTTTGCCTTTCTCCAGATTTACAGTACTCTCTGTTTAAGTCCTAAGGTTTACTCCATTTTTCACAAGGTGGCTCATAATAATCTAACGCAAAGTCCCAAATTTTATACCATATGTGAATCAGAATAACTCTTTGCTACTACAGAAAGGACATACCATTCCTGATTGGTATTTTAATCAAGTGCAGTTGTTTCTGTCAACTAAAAAAAAAATTGAAAAAAGGTGTTTATAAAAGATATGAATGAGTGGGTCTTGCACCAAAGTGTTTGAAAGGGACACAGGGCCCAAACACGATAACAATAAAATGGTTTTATTTGAGAATATGCAATTTTTTTACATTGATGATTGTTGGAAATTGTGAAATGTGTTAGAAATAATAAATGAAAGTAGCTGTGCTTTTTTTAAGTTCTTACCCCAATTTAAGAACAAACCCCGTTTATATTACACACACGCACACATGCACACACACAGAATCTGATCATAGATAACAAATGTTTTGATAAGGCTGGCTCAACATTAAATGAAGCATGCTCAATGTATGTATTTTTCATTTACGTGTTCCTTACTGCATCTGTACATCTGTATCCCTCTGCATATCCCAGGAAAATGTGGGAAAACAAGGAAACTTTGTTACTCAGCTCTTTCTGTTTGCCAACACTGCACTGAGAGCTGTTCCAGGCCTCCCTCCTCCCCCCCTCCACCCCCCAGGCATGAGCTGTAAAGGAAAGCATATAGTCTACATAAAAAATGTGTATATATATATATATATATATATATATATATATATATATATATATATATATATATACACACACACACACACACACACTAAGAATGTCACTGGTTCTTAGTCAAGGGAAATTAGAAGGCATCACATAGGCATAGCAAACAGGAACATGCAGGAACATTCACAGACCGCCCTATTCTGAGGCCTGTTTATTTATACAAACATTTAGCATGAGAAAACTTCGGGCAGCTTCATGTTTTTAGCTGTTGTTATTTGCAGCATGTTCTGTAATACCTGTGGGTCTCTGTAGCGTGGTTTGGAAATCTCTAGACTGGCATCAGCGGGGTCTTCCTTTGAACACACTGGATGTTGAGAGCAGCCGGCTGTGCAAACGCACATCAAACCTACACACTAAGCCAGCTCAGAGTTCAAATGAAGAACAGGAGGGTGCCATGTGACCAAAGGACATCTGCTCCCTGCGACATTGGCCCTAGTGAGCAAACAACTACTGCAGCTGCCTCCTCACTGAAAGCAGCACAACTCTAAAACACATGAGCAACATGTAAGTCAATGGCAGGCATAAGATGCACATGAGCAATAAGCAAATCATTTTAACCAAGATCTTTTCCCAGAATCCATCATAGTCTATAAAATACCTTAGCTGACAGCTCTCTTGTGGCATCCACTAAAGGGACTATCAGAGTTTTGGACACCATTTGTATTGACAGGGCTACCTCAGGTTTTGTATAGTGAACTCAAGGCCAAATGCCACATGCCATTCAGAATTGTCGTTAAAGGTTTTTTAAACGAGTGATTCAGACCCCTCTCCATGGGATGACAAGTTTATACCATTTACAGAGGCCTTGTGTCACAAACTCTTACCTTTTCTCAGGCTGCAACCTCGAGGGATAAACAAATGGCCTGGGGTCCTCGATAGCACTCCAGTCTCCATTACCGTCGCAGGGATAAACATCACAGACCATAATAACCCCGCGATTACATTCAAAATGTCATCGCCTTTTTTTTTTCTTTCCTACGGAGAGCTGAGATTTTGTTGTGCCATTTTAGGCCCGTTAATAGACTCTTAAGTCCCTCCGAGTATCCTAATGTGAATTTAATGAGCTGATGGTGAATGAATGACAAGAATACCAGCTGAAGGTGACAACCTTTTACCCTTCTTTTATGTGAAGCTTTTTTTTTTCTTTTTTGTTTTCCAAAAAAATGAGGCAGTGTTACTTATCTCAAATGCATTATGCACAAGGCAGTTGGGGGCAACAGCCTGTCTTTGGTGTAGACATTGTGAGGGGTGCCTTGAGACTGAATGAAAAACATACAGCTTGTCATCTACTGTTTTACATCAGATTATTTCAATCTAAACTGGCCCATCTCATGTGTAAACTGAGAGGTAAAAATTGGCATATGACAATCACCCTTATCACAAGTGATGCGAGAACCGTACCTGGTGATGTTTTATAAAAAATGATCAATATATGTTATGCTATTATTGTCATTTAGCACATACTGTACATCAGATTTGATTTCTTAATTTCTTTTTGTATATACGTGAGGTACTAGTGCACACAAGTCAGCAGTCTCAACAACAGTCAGTCAATACTCAGCCAAGCACATTTGTTGTTTCCTCAGAGAATAACTGTAGGTGCCTTTAACAACACCTGTTCTAATTAATTGCATTACAAATATGGCCAACAGTAATAAAAAAGGACAGAGTGAACTGCCATGGCAACACTTGAACAAATCTATATTGTCAAAACTAAAATCAAGGGGTCACTGATTTTGCTAGTCAAGAGCATGCAGTATATGCTCTGTTAAAAACACATTAAAGTTAATCAGTCTGAGGAAAAACAACACAGTCAAACCCAGTTCTGCGACCCAGTGGCTCCCAGCTGAGTAGGGACCTCCCAAGATTCCCTGCACCTCTTGTGCCAATACTGTAAATCGTGTTGGCCATCAACAGCAGTCATCTGATCCATTGGGCTTTCTTTTTGGATTGATGGTTAGCAGATGTTGCACAGATTTGCCGATCCTTAAATGATTCGGATGGCTCATCTTTCCCATCGTGCCCACTCAGCCAATCAACATGCTATAAAGATCAGTTTTTCTCCATTGTGTCTGCACGGCATTTATCCAAGGAAAAATAAGCACATCATGGGAAAGATGTTTGGGGGTGCCCTGGTGTAACACACTGCAACACATCGGAGTAAGGCTCTGTTTGCTTTTTTTTTAATTCAACTGACTTACTGAAAAGCATGAAAGAATCTGGGTGTAAGTCTTTTAAAGCATATATTTGCATTGAGACCTTTACTACTGTTGGCTGTGCTCACTAAGAGCATTAAGGTGTTTCTTTGCTTGACTAATGGAGGAGGCATCTCAGATATTTTATTTATCCAGGCATTTCATGGGGTACGTATTGGATGATCATTGGTGATTTTGATATATGCCCCACAGGACATTCTTTGTGAATGGCTAATTAAAAGTGATAACCTGCATGAATAGTAACATACACGTTTTCATTTTCTTATGAAACATCCCAGCAGTACACAATTTCAAGGGTTAAATCTTTTCACTCAATTAAACCCCAACAGCAGTGCGCATTCAGATGCAAACAGAAACAACCGGCATGCCTATAAAAAGTCTTTAGGTTTTCTGACAAACTGTAAAATGTGTTCAGAATGGCCAGGCCATCGCCAGGCAACCAGCAGGGCAAAACACATCACATAAGCTTAACAGCTGGCAACTCTATATTTTTTCATTGTCCATGTTCCAGGGGTTGGTCATTTATGATGATGTATTACTGCCCTCATAGCTTTCAGGGGACACAAACACGTATTTATTGCCAACAAAAACTCTTTTCTCGCTAAAACAGGAAGCCTAACTGTGTTCTTTCTTTTTAACCAAGATTTAATTAATGTTTAAATTGACTCGATTAAAGACCATCAGTGGGTTAAAAGCATAATTAATCCGATTCAGGGGTTTCCACATGAAGCATCCGTGTGACTGCAGGCAGATTTACCGAGTTCCATGCTGATATCCGGGGAAGTGCTGCTAAGGCGGACTCTTGCATCATGCCTTACATTTTATTTTGGTCCAATCTGTGGTCCAAATTGAGAAATACTGAGCACTCAAGCTCAGCCAATAATGCCACAGTGTTTCAGAACATGGACATTTTTTATTTTGTAACATGTTTTTTTTTTGCTGTAATGTCCCGTGTGATCTGAACTGATGTTTTAATGATATGTGCTCGGAGCAGTGATAATGTTATTGCAGCGATGTATTTGTGAAGCAGTAATTGAGTTAAAGGTCTTACAGACTGACTAAACTGAATATACTATCTGTTGAGGAACACTGGAAGTCAATATTATGCGTTAGATAATTGTGGTAAAAGGAACATGCATACATATGTAACCAAACAAAAAGGGAAAATGAGAATTCATGTTGTAATTATATTGTGGTAGCTGCATTAAGGTCAAAGCATTCAAATGCTCTAAACCTTATCCGGGGCAGCTTTGAATTAATCCATATTGTTCCTGCGTGGTAAATGAAGCTCTTAAATATTTATAAATGTCTTTGTCTAATGAAAGAAAACTCTTTTTTCTTTTTTTATGATTGTTTTCTGTCTTTAATCTGAGTGGCTGATGCAACATCCTGCTCAATGGTGGAGCTGGGCTGCTTGGATGTAGAACCCCCAACAGCCCCAAAAGGCTGGACTCTCACTCCCTCAGGACCCTCCACTCATCCAGGAAAGAGATTGAATCTCTCTTGTACTGCTTTCCTTTTTCATTCCTTAGTTTACTCAGGATCACCGTCAAATTCACCTGCTTTGATGCAGTTAAGTAATTATTACTTTCCTTTTTTTGTCACTGTGTTCCTAACATCACATGCTTAGCAGTTGCAAGGATTAAAATGAAGCAGAAGTTTGGAGGCTAGCAGAGCCCGCGCATTGTAGGCCTAATTCTGATGTGGCGTGACTGCAACACAGGGCACACTAATGGAGACCTGTTTGTCAGGACGCTGGTCAGACCTGAACAGCCCGTGCGCAGCGGTCTGAAGGGAAAGCGTGTCGTTAGTCTGCTTCCCAGCATGCTCCGGCAATGCTAATGGACTCGCAGCGGTCCAGGCGAGAATGGCCTTTTCAGGATTAATTCAGTCATTAACGTTTCATTAATGCATTTGCCCACCGGTTGCCTGTGTTGACCGCCTGGTGCTATTGATCAATGTTGCTGAGGAGCACAGTGGTTCTGTTAAAGTAGGTTCATCAGATGGGTGCATGTCAGGGCACCCAATGTCACATAGCGTGTGTGTGTGTGTGTGTGTGTGTGTGTGTGCGTGCACGAGCGTGTGTCCACTCATTCTGTCATATATTGTGTGTGTTACAATCATTTGATAAAATGAGATATTCATTTTTGTTAATACAACATGCCTCTGATATGAAGAAAAAGTAATCATGTCAGTGACAACCATTAGCAATGAGTCAGATGCTAGACATGCATGTGAAGACATCAAACCGCCTTACTCTTGCCTGATCCCACATACAGCCTGGACATCACCCACATCGCATTGCTGTGAATTAATTAATTAATGTAAAATTTGCCTATAGATACATGCCTATAGATGCACAAGTATGGCATCTGACATGGGACATAATTCAGCATGTACGCTGTGTGCATTTGCATAGTGCTGTTTATAACACATAATTAGCTTTATTATTGTAATTATTGGGACACCTCCAGGAGGTATGAGATCCTGCAAGAATAATGTTTACCTCAGTTTGTAATTAACAGCATACACTGATTAAATAAGCGTTGAAAAGATTAGGAAAACTGATTATATAACATTAAACACACTAATGAAATGTTATTTACATGATTATTAGTTTGCACTAACATTTGCAGAATTAAATAATTCAGGTAGAGGACAGACAACTAGCACTGTGTTAATGTTAAAGGTTTAGTGTTTAGTGTTTAGTGTCATTTTGACACAAAGCATTACTCATTACGCAGTTTAGAAACTACAGGCAACAAAAAATGCTGTCATATTAAATAAAAAAGGTGTAATAAAGTTATGGGTCAAACTGTAAGGTGAAACACTTTTTCAGGCCTATTGGCTTAAGGGTTACATTGAAGAGTTCACATTTTCATAACATAATGTACCATACCACCAATCTCACAGGGAATAATCGCACGCAATGAAATTACACCCTCTACAGTACAATGGTATTTATGTGAGCAGCACTGACATGAAACACACAGATAAACTGAAAGAAAACTTGCTGGAAGACAGATTGCATAACAAACCGATGAGGTAAAGTTCACTGAATAGAAATGGATTCTTCCAACATCAAGGACAAGCTAGGAATGTCAGCCAGTAGTGTTGTTTGTACCCTTTCAGTGTAGCACAGCAACAGTGAGCCTCTGCACAACTGTGAGATTGATAGACGTCTCCCTTTATCAGCTGAGTGTGTGATGTACAGTATGTGGTTACATCTAATGCAGCTTGCTGTTCAGACTGGCCTGCCACATGCTTATGTATCAGGGCCTGTAGCACAGCTAGGTAATGTAGGCTTTCAAATCCTGCACAACTGCTCTGTTACAACACAGATTCAAAACATTGAAAACATATGCTTTTCAGCTGTGGCCAGTGAACAAGACAAGATTTGAAAAGATTTTATCATTTGTGTTAACTGCTGTTGCAGCCTAATGGGATGCTGTGTTGGGCAACGGAGATGCTGGGAGAAACTACATTTGAGGTGGTCATCTTTATCTGAGCATCAGTAACTGAGAATTTAAGTGAAACTGGACATCAGGATGCTCTTTTCTTTACGGCATGAATGTCAGTTTAAAAAATGTAGTTTAAAAAATGGGGTACATCAAAAAGGTATAAAAAGGACATGTGCAGTCAAATGTTTTATGTAGGAACACTATCAGGAATTGTAACTATAAGTGTAGTCGTACCAGATTTCCTCCATTTTTCTTGTGCCTGCCGTCTTTTTGATGTGAATGAGTACTCCTTCTTTAGGGTGTTATTTAAGACCCTTAATGGGGTGGTCCATTGTGGACGTTCATGCTTTGCTGTATTTATCATTCTGTTGGATGATTTCTAAAACACTATAGTTAAAGAACGCTTTGTGTTTAAGTTGTTAGAGGGAGGACAGAGGTTAGAGTTGTTTGTGTGATGCACTGGTCTTTATAGAATGAAACCATTTACAATACACCTTTTGTAAATATAAAAATATCTGAGAAATGAATTAATGTAAATCTAATTTACAGAACAAAGACACGCATACATACATACACACATTCAGTTACATAAACTGTGAAGTTACAAGCCATAAAACACATGCAAACAAAGCTACTCTGATCTGGACTTTAATGTCTGAGAAAATACTGATTCCCGTTTAATTGTCAAATGAAGTGTGATAGTGATTACAAAAGCACTACAGGACCCCTGCAATTATCTGTCTTCACAACATGGAGATTTTTTCGCTTCAGGTCAGACTTGTGTATCACATTCCCATGGAAGCCAAGAATAGTGTAATAATCTCATCAATGCCATTTGAAAATCATATGCTTTCAGTGCCGGTTGCAAGTGAAAACATAACGCATGCCCTTCAAATGTTCTGGCTGTCTGGAGTTCTTTAGACACGGTCCCAGTTCCAGTGCACTTGCCAAAACTCCAGCAACAGCAGCATCAGAAGATTGGTCCTGCAAACCTCTGACAAAACGTCTCTTGGACATTTGCGTGGAAGGCAGACAAAACAGCTGGTCGCCTGTGCCAAGTCAGCGCTCAAAGCAGGCATCTTTATTTGACTAATGCCAACACATAGGGAATTTCCAACCGTTTGGACAGGCATTTTTTTTATCTTTTTTTCCAGAAACTGGGACAAACACATATTGTCCTTGTCGAGGAGGATATTAGCAACGCATAGTTGCAAGAGTGCGTACTGTGGGGGTACCCTTCTGCTGAATACCATGAGGGGGTATCTGCTGCCATCTTATGATGGCTAGAAAATACATTCAGATTTTTGTTTTTTTTTTTTGTTTTTTTTTTAATTTGGCTGACCTTTAACCTTTTAAGCTTCTAACTGGCAGTCCTGTCACCTTGGACATTCACTTTATGTGATGCAGCACCATTATTTTGACTGACTGTATGACAGTGAATGATCCTAGCTGTATGTAATTTGACACCTGGTTTCATGCAGCTTCAGTGCACGCTGTGCTGTTTGTTCAGTGTTCAGGGAAACTGGGACATTTCTTTATCCTCTGCTGGACAATCCAGAATATCGTCCTTTTCCAAAACCATCTTGGATCAACATTGTAGCAATCAGCCATTTGGCGCTTGACCCCTTGCTCTGCAAGCAAGGTAGTTCTCCTTCTTGACTTTAAAAAGCTACCCTAACAATTATCATCAGCTTTAAACCAAAGGCTGCATAATCAATGGCGTATCAAAGAGCTTTTATTTTCTTTTAACAAAAAAAATATCTCTGCCGCCAGCCCATTTGATCTCCTCAGGGGGTTCCCTGTACCTACAATGAATTTCAGATGGACAGGAAGTGGAGACGTTAGGCTGTATTTATTCCCCCATTTTGGCACCTCGACTTGTATGAAGCAATGGATTGGCAGCCAACGCTGGCGAGGAAGGAACGTTAACCATTTGGCAAAGCGAACATATGTGACATAGAACACAGGAAGTAATGGCAAACACATGTCCCATTTCACACATTGTTTACCTTTAATTAAAGATTTCTGCCAAAGTAAAAAAAAAAGAAAAAACTTGCATAAGAGGAAACCTTAGGATTTTGAACTGAAAATCTAGAACTATGAGCCTTTGACAAAGGTAGCCAACTTTTTTTTTAGGTCATTAAATGTATTTTCAAAAACTTGGATTAACATATCAGGAAGGGGTGGGAAGCAGACTAGACAAGGTTATAAATCAAAAAATTTGACCCATTCACTAGGAACACATTGACGGCAGGTTTCTGTGGGCAAGGATGCAGCACTCAAACGCCTTCCCCCACCTCCCCCCCATTACATTTAACCACAGTAATAGTTGGTGGTTTGCGCTTGGTGAGGTTGAAATTGTGATTTCAGTCCGTTGCAGGTTTAAGCAGATAGCAGAAAAAAACAGCTTCTTTTTAAGGGTGGCAACAATCCATCAGAAGCAAACAGTCTTGGACATCACGTCTGATGTTGTTTGCCGCAACGTGGAAGGCAGGCTGAAGCCAATGCTTCTTTCTCCGGGAGAACTCGGAGACCCGTGCTGGCCCGCACGCAGTGCGTCAGACGCTCCACATGTCGTGCGCGTACGCAAGGGCCATTCTAGGTGACGCTGATTTGTTTTTCAATTTGACTTTTTTATAGTACAATTTGGCCAAATAAAACATCTTGATGAGGGATGAAAGCCTCCTTTGTGGGCCCTTTTAAAAGTGATATCTCTTGTGTGGGTTCAAAAGTTAAGTTTGTAACTGAAAAACATGTCTGTTTGAGATAAGTCTCAACTTCTTTCACTCTCCGGGCTGTCACATGCTCTCTGCTTTGAAGCGACAAATTAACGACGGAAGAGAACAGTGACCGTTTTAGAGAGAGAGAATGACCCCTTTCTAATGGCACACTGAGAATGTCATCTGTCTGCTATGTCGAATTATGTGAATCGTGCAGTTTGAAAAGTGTCTTAAGGCTGTTTAGGAACAAAAGGGACATTTAAATGCAGAGCTCTTTGAAAATTACAGATCCCTCAAAATACCTTCTGCGGACATTGCCATGTATCTATTTTTTTTCGTGGCCTGTCATCCTTTCGATACAGCCCATTATGTTAATTTCATGCTATGAAAGTGACTCAAGCCTTTTTAGTATTTTTGGGAGGGAAAAAAAGGAATGTGAAACCCGGGTCTCTGTGACAAACAGACGTGTTTTATACAAAGTAATATTCAGATCTGAAACAGAACCGGTCTTGTACTAAAAATACAATGAAAGCCCTGGAGTTATGGCCATCTTCAACTTAATTGGGTCATTTGCCCAGAAAAAAAAAAAAAAACAGGACCATGAAGGCCAGTCATTCAGTGAAAACTATTTGCATAGAGCTGGTGTCAACACAGAGGAGATGGCTTCCTGCCTTTTGTTGTACACAATATATGGACAGAAAATTTAAGATGTGTTATTGCCAATTTATTTTTTAACCTACTGTGTTGATGAACAGGGAGCATAACCCATTCTTCTTATGAACCATAGTGTGCCCCATTTTACGAAAATATTCACACTAGAGAGTAAAGACTAGAGAGTCATTTCACACAGAGGGTTTGAAAGTACCATGTGTTATAGTACTGTGAGCTAATGGGACAAAGCACAGTTTAACTTAAAACATACAAGGCTATTTAAAAGAGCTGGTTAGTCCTGCTCTTACAAAACATTACATCATTTCAAATATATCCTACAAAACATTAGGAATAAATTTTTAAATGGAAAAAAATCTGCATGCATGAAAAATTAATTCTCATGTTGTAATATGTTATATATTGCCTGCACTTTATGCTACTGTTCTAGAATGTATAGTATAAAATAAAATTATAAAAGTGGCAATGCGTTATGCTTAAAAATAATAAGTATTTGGAGAAACAGTAAAAAATGCACTCCATATATTTATAATATTGTCATGTATTGACAGGCTGATCCTCCTATCCAACTTGTCCAAGCTTTCCCAATCCTGTCATGCACCACCAACCCCCCCCCCCCCCCCCCCCCCCAAATAATTATGATTTCATTGTGAATTAGACTACTGTGATTCTGTGAACAAGGCATTTGTGTATCAAAACAGCAATAGCATACATGGATGTAAATATGATGAAAAACTATGATTAATGTTCATTACAAATACATAATGCTTATTTGGAGAGAGATTTATGTGATATGTTTACAATACATATACAGTTATAACTGGGATTTTTAAACTGCTCAATGACAATCATTTCATTAACTGTGTAAGAATTTGGAGCATATTGTGAAATTTCTACTCATACCATCTGTGACTACAAAATTTTTACTTCTGAAATGCATAGCAGCTCCTTTGTTGTTCAGTTTATTTAAGAGATGTAAAATTAATGAGTGTTTTATCATTTCAAAGCCGAAGTCATAAATCTAACAGGAAAATATCTAATCATGTTTACACTTGTTCTGGAAAAGAATACATTCCACAATTAAAAATAATCAAATACAGACCCCAGGTCTATGTCTTGATGAGTTTGTGTTCATTTCTAGTATTGCGTCATTCAATTAATTTAATAAACACTGCACATGTTAAAATAGACGAACATTCATTATTCCAAAGCATGACGTCTGTTCAACTCCAAGTGTGCAACACGGTATTATAAATTAGACTCAAAGTGTAACCTACAGTGTCACTGTGGTGAAGATGACAAAAAATTAGTTTTCACTAACCATGCACCCCACCTTTGACCTCCCTCCCCCTCAAAACACCTTTTCTTTGTCTGTTAGGAGTTATGATGTGTGGATGAAGGCTCGTCCCCATGCTGTACTGATTGTACACTGAGATTTTCAAGGGTCCCGTTCATGACAATCCCATTTTCTGTGTAATTTCATGCTTGTCTTCTTGAATGAAGATATTGGCCACTGTGAAGCAGGAGGTCAGGCTGCCCTGCTCCTTTTCAACGCTGTTCCACAATACGTTTCCCTTAGCCGATGAAGGGTAATTTATCATTTACACCCCCGATTTCTGGCAGCACTTTCTTCTGGCCCATGTGGTAGTTTGAGGTTCTGAAAGAGATAAATATGTTAGAGCCACAGGTCCCGCAGAAACAGGTTAGGCTCCGGATGCTCTGTAGGTTTCCGCCTCTCCCGTGATAGACATCTTGGTCTCTGAACTTCATACCACTTTGTCATGGACTCTTTTGGGGTCCTCAAAAGGGCTTTGGTGCCCGATGTGACATGTGATCCTAGAAATTGTTTAGATTTTTTTTAGGATTTGTGGAGTTCCCTCAAGGATTGTGGTTAGCAGACAGCAGTCTCTTAGCCAATCACAAAGCAGGAGATTTGTGGAAGACACCTTGGGATCTTCCTTTTGCTTTCAGAAGCTGGAGGGCAGAGAGGTCTGACATGTGGGTACATGGGGGCAGTTGCTAAGAGACGGGCTTCTACTAATGTAATTCTTTACTGCCCCTTGAAGGCTCCAAAGTTAAAAAATAATGTTTTAGTTCATTGGTTCGCAATCAATGATTTGTGCATCATTGGTTGTGAAAGGTTCTATGTCCCTATGATTATTTTAGCATGTGAATCAGAAATGCATCAACACTGTCTGCAGAATTGCACTCCTATAAATAACTAATGGAATACACAAATGTTTGTGATGTTGTAATGTTAAGTAATAACGAAATAACTGGGCTGGCTGTGCAATGACTTTTCCTGGGATGTTGTGATTTGTAAGTAAGTGTTGAATTTGTGCTTCAGTTGACAAAATTGAGCATATTTTCTTCCTAATTTTCTTCCTCATTTCACAAAGTGCCCATTTAAATCATTGATGAGTTAAAGTAACATTTACAGGGATAATGATAGTTTCCAAATGACATTAATTCTTGTTACCCTCCATGTACAAACACTGAAATAATATTTCTTAATTTAACCATTTCAGTCTTATGTTTCATTCTGTTTTTCATTTAAACTGTTTATGCCCCTGGCAAGCAATGCACACGCACACACACACGCACACACACACACACACACGCGCACACACACACACACGCATGCACACAAAAACATACACATCTGCACAGACACACGTCACATTTTGCCCATCCTGTGAGCCAGCAGACACACACGTGTTACAGCAGTACTGAGAAGTGAAGGTGATAGCCAAAGTTAAAATCAAGAGAGGTCATGCATAAAAAATAATAATTAAAAAATGCCTATACAGATGGATTTGAAAAAAGTTCCCTCTCAGAAAAGTACAGTTATATCTTAAAGCAATATATCCACAACATGAATGATCCAGCAACATTCAGTAAAAGCAGCAATCAACCAAAAGACAACTCATTCATAAAATTGTCTCTTACCTATAAATGTCTGTATTCATAATCATGTGGTGAATCCATTACAGTAGCCCTGAACCAAGCTACCCCCTCAGTGTGCAACGACAGTGGCATTGTTCAGCTCTTTACTCTGTATATGGCTGGTGTCCTCATTCAGTTCTCATTCTCTCATCTGGTCCCGCTGGCTTCATTTCATCTGATCCATACCATCCCATCATTTGTTCACACTCCACAATGCAATGATTTGCACTGTTTCACTTTCTTCATGTGTCATATCTCTATTTATCTTTTTTTTTCCCCTCTGACCTGTTGTGTAGTACTGCAGGCATGCCTCATCATTGTTTTTGTCTACTTTCTTGAAATCGCTTCTCTTTGCCATGTTAAAATACCCCTGTCTATCCATTATTCCATGTGCGAGCTGGTGGTTACTCTGCCCTTCAACTGTATCCCTTTTAGAGAGAGGTTCTCTGGAGGCAGCCAATCATTAGCCGCTGCTGCGGGCCACTGACTCGTCTCTTTCAGCATTACCTGTCATGCTGGCAGCACTGATGAGCAACAACAGGTAAGCAATTTTCTGCAACGTGTGCGGGACGCAGTGAGGCATCAGGGCAGCCACGTTTTCAGAGGCAGGCTTCGCAGGAGGGTGCACGGAGATGACTCCATGCCGATTTGAGCCGTTTCCGTCTCATTTCATATATAATGTGCTTTACTCCCTGGTATGAACTGTGGAAACGCCTTGCAGTTTGCTCTCTCTGCTCCATTTTGGAGTCTTTTCATTATGATCAAATGGGCCTTGAGCCCACAGGTAGAGGATTTGAGCATTAGTCAGGCTCCATCAGGGGATTCACAGACCAAACCTTTATTGAGCTTCTTTGTACAGTGCCACCTTGACAGTTTGACATGAATGACACTACAGACACTATAAACAGACACCATGCTATATACATGGCCATTCCGCAAGAATCACACTCAGCTTCTGCCAGATTTAGTGTCTCCTTTCAATATCCACCCACCCACGACCCTGCCATGTCCAATTTGAGTGTCTCCATCCTCTTTAGTTCCCTGAATTGTCGTGGTCACCAAGATGTCTACCAGTCCCCCCCACCGATGCCCCCACCCCCACCCCCACCCCCACCCCCACCCCAAAAGTACTAATTTCCAATTTTACACAGCTCCTTTCATCATTATTCAAAAATGAGTTTTTAATCCAAAGAGTAGCTCCAATCATGGTAAGGTCTGCATGATTCAGATACTATCATAATTGCAATTAGATTACATTACCGCAATCAGAGAAAGGGGATCATTAAGAGAAAGAATATAAATTGCTTTAGTTTTACAAGTACTGAGCAAGCAGAAATTTGAATTAATCTCCATTTAAAAAAACCTTCTCTCTTAGAGAACTGCAAACCATGCTACTTTATTCCAGGCCATCAATACAGATCAGCAATAAGTATGAATTTTCTGGTGCCTAACCCTTTTTCTTTTTTTTTCTTAACTGCACCTTTTTTTTAGAGTTAGATTCCCTCTGGAGAATTCATAACCCTATCCTCAATAAGCAGGATTACAGTCTATGTCCCAGACCATAGTGTGATTTTTTTTTTATTTTTTTTTTGGTCCACATAGTTCCTTATTTTTTGGAGTCATGAATTATGCAGTATCTAAGGGGTAAAAAATGTGTATTTATGTAGAATAGACCTGAAACAAAACCAAAGAAAAGAACAGTCTACAGCACATGTTCTGTATTTGTCACTATTACTCTGTACATAGGTCTTTAGGTCTCTGGCTTTGTGATGGATGACAAATTGGACTGAAAAATTATGAAATTGTCATTGCGATCCTATGAATAAAAATTTTGGTGGCTAGCCTAAATGTCTGCCATGAATGGTGGCCACTGTACCATCAATTCCTATAACACCTCGGCAAATTTCCCTCAGAAAACGCACTTGAGGTGTCAGTGCAGATAAATACAGATTACATTTTTGTCGTTCACATCCTCTACCCATAAAGAAAAAGCGGTAGATGAAGGCCAATAAGTAGATCTCATGATTTCACAGTAATATTTCCCATTTTCACACAGACTATATCTGCAAACTATAGCATATTATGCACAAATTATGACTGGACAGCTCACACAGCATCTGCATCCAAAGCTGTATATCATCGTTTTTGTTCCTGCTGGATTTTTTTATCATGTTTTTCCCCCTAGTTGGACTTCAATTCACGATTAATGCCTCCTGCCAAATTACTACACAGACCACACATTTATCAGTTCAAAAGATTTATCTTTTGTACTAAGTGCCAGAAAATTCATGAAATTAAAAAGAGAGTAATCTCTCTTCTGAGAGAAAGAGAGAGAAAGAGAGAGAGAGAAATCCCTCAATATAATAAATTCCTATATTTACAAAGAAAAGTGCACAGTAATAATGTTCCATTTATTGTTCTGTCATTCAGAAAGCAGATGCTTTGTATCTGAAGTGAGATGAAAACTCTCTCATATTGTCATCAGAGATGCTTTTGGGATGTCCCAGCAATAACAACAAACAGGCGTTATTCTGATAACGTACAATGTTCAGGCTATTCTGGTTATATCTCTGCTCTGTTATGTGCCCCCCCACCGCCACCCCTCATTTAATTCAACACAGGTAATGCATTATGGCTGACATACTTGAGGTTAAAGCTGTGTGTCTCTGAATCCAGGCACAGCAGAAAAAAAATAATATCCTAGGTAGTACTTCTGTTCAATACCCCTCTTAATTAGCAATTAGGAAGGAGTGAGGTCATTATGAAAATTCACTGCTGTCTTTGTTCCCTGTCTATCACGGTATCTCTTTCTGCTGACACAATGCTGCAGTGCAAAGACAGATTAAAGTAATTAAAGTTCCAATTGTTTATCTTGTCTGTGTTCCGTGTCGAAGCTGCCTGACCCTAGCTTGTGGTCCATTATTGATTTCCTTGCTGCTATCAGTGCATGATGCTCAAATGGGGTGGGATGATATTTCTATTAACTTTGTAGCCTTGAATAATTAACCCACGGTGCGCTGTTGTGCATGGCAGTGCACAACAGCACAAGTGCACAAGTGCATTTTTTCACCTGAAATTCAGTACGAAAATTCATCTATTCTGACTTAATTGCATTGGTTACATCATTCTTTCATCAATTGTTGTGGAACTCAAACAGCTCCACACATATCTAGCTGTGTAAATGGACAATATGAAAGCAACACAATTTGTCCAAAGTAAGAGTATTTGCCACTCAGAAAAATAAAATCTGGAAATGCACAGTAAAAGTTGTTCTCCAACAAATGCAGGAAGCCGAGTTTAAATGGCTTCTGGAGGTTCTCACATTGTGTAAAGACTTACAAAAATTCATGGGGGTTCTCTTTGAAATACACAGGTTGTCAAATTGTTATCATTTTGAAAAATAATTCTGCGCTGGTGTGTGAGGTCTCGGGGTGTGACAGAGGGTGTGTCTGGGCCGGTCTGCAGGAACATGCAGCCAGCACGGGGACCGCTCCACTCTCCAGCCTTGCCTCTCTGTCTCCATCCATCCCTCACAGTCCTGACAGCATCTCATTGTCACTAACAATCCAGCAGGTTTTCGTTGGTACAGGGGGTAAAGCCTTCAGAAACAGCTCTATCCTCCTGATGAAAGTTACATGGTGAAGCGTTCCTGTTCTCCCGAGTGATTAGTGTGTCACACATTAAAAAATTCCATCTTAAGTAATCCTATCCTTCAGGCTTTCCGTCCTCCACAGGTATTAGCCTAGGGAATAATCCTAAGCTATTCGGAACCGGGGGGAACATATAAAGATCTGGCACTTCGTGTTTAATATTCGATCTGCGTGGTAGGTGTGATATTCAACTGCTGGAGTCTTATGCAGACGACAGACAAGTTCTTATTTTTACTAGACGAGGCTGTGATGGATAGCATCAGTTTGTACTTTCTTTTAAGTATGTCTGTGTTTAAGAAAAATTCTCTCAGAGTTAAGACTTCTGTCTAACCACCGTCTGCTTTATTTTTAATTTTGAGAAAGTTATTTTAGTTTTTTTGCTTTTTGCTTTTTTTTTTAACAAAATTTTTGATTAATTTCAGTGAATATGTGTATGCGAGTGTGTATACCACTATGGATTGTATCCACTTTTCAATTTACAGCACAGAGCCATAAATGCTCATAGTATTATTCTACATGAAATATAATATGATACATAATTCTATTTATCGGTATATGCCTGCACACAAAATACAGGTCAGGCAGAATGATCTGGACAGAATAAAACATCTGTTTACTACTTTTAGGATGATTAAATGGAAGCAAGAAGAGACCTGGCTTTAACATTCAATGATAAATCTCTCTACAGTATCTGTTTTTCATTTAAATCATAATGATAACAGTTTCTGCACATATCTATTCAAGTACATTTCTGCCTATCTGTACAAGTCACAAGTGTTTGTTTTTGATACAGGCTGTTACTTGATATAAAACAACTGATACTCAGGATTTTAACCTTTGGGTTCTCTGCCTCTGGGTCATTGTCTTGAACTGTGGCTGGCAAAAGCAAAAAAAAAAAAAAAGAAAGTTACCTATTCGCATCTTAGAGAGTTCAAAGTGCCATCATTTAAAATGAACAATCACATGCAGTTGATATCAGTTAAAATCCTCAGGGATTTGTTTGCCTTTTTCAAAGCAAAACTATTCTTTGATGACCAAGCATGAGGTCTTGAACATATCTTTTCACCCTCTCACCATCACAAGGAGATGAATGTTACTTTGTTGAATAGGTACCTTCCAGTGGCTTTTGGCAGTCCTCGGATCGTAAAACATTGCACTCAGTGCCAGTCAATTGAGATTATTTTGACCTACCAGTTCATCTGTACTCGCAGTGCTCGAATTTTAGGCTCCTGACCAGATGTAAGCAAGAAGGTAATGTATAATTTCAACACATACTCAGGGTTTCAGAAATAACTGTAGGAAATTCTTAATGGTTACAGCTGGGGATTAAAATAAAACTTTGTTTATAGCTCTTAAAATATAACTTGGCCTTATTATTTAACATTTGTCACCAAAATAAGTCACCAAGAATTTTTAGTTAAGTGTTCCAAGCATGCACTTAGTAAGTAAATGAAATCTGCCATATAAATAAACAGACCTTATCATAGACTTTGTAATCCTCAATAATGCTTGGTACATACAGCCAAATACTTTCTTGCCATTTTTAAGTTAATCACTGCACCATTAGGATTCAGTTATTGGGTTTACTGGTCAGATAGCCCAAGGGACAGCTACCTTTTTAATTTAGGATGCAGAGTTACTTAGCAATATTTAATTCTGGACTGACTTTATTAAAGAATGTCAGACAGCACCATTTGGGTCTGAAGAGATTTGTACAATGCAGACAAACAGGGAACCACGGAGAGATGCTCGTGCAAACACTGCAAAAAACCTGTTTTTTGAGAGATGGGGGAAGAGAGAGAGAGAAAGAGAGAGAGAGAGAGAGAGAGAGAGAGGGAGGGAGGGAGGGAGGGAGAGAGAGAGAGAGAGAGAGAGAGAGAGAGAGAGGGAAGGAGGGGCCGACAGAGGAGAGACAGAGGGACAGTAACGGACAGAGGGGTGTGGGTCTGAATTTGAGAGGCCTCTGTAAGGTAGCAGTACTGTCAGGAAAGCAGTGTAGGAAGGGCCACCGCTCTGTCTTTTGCCATAACCCTGCCCTTTTGTCCCCAGCACC